>NC_061844.1:5639558-5644558 GCF_019202785.1 Penaeus chinensis | reverse complement strand
AAAAAAGGAAATTAAGCTATTTGGCTTCTCCTTCCACAATAAGAAAATTAAATGACCTTTTTCCACAGACACTAGTAATTATCCAAAAAATATCAATTAAATCATTCTTGTGCTCTTTCATTGTTGCAAAATTTAATGGTAAAACATTTAGGAGATGCCCATGTATTACCCACTGACCTATGCACTAACACAACAGCCTCTAAAAAACTACTATATTCATTTTGGTGAGGCTGCACTCCATTCCTACTTACTGAAGAATAGAAAACTAGTCTAAGCTCTATCTTACCAGAACACACAAGCTTGAGATTCATTAGCCTTTCACTTGACAGTATCTAACTCTCAGAGGGAACCTATAATTATAAGCTCTCCAGCAATTTCCAAGTGAATACAGATAAACAGGGTATAATATTAGATGTAAAATTCCCATCTGATAGTGACTGTGGATGTCTTCTAACCATTTACCATATAAAATTAGGCCAGTTTTTCAATTTGTTTCCTATGACCAGAAATGGTTTATGTTTGAAAGGATATCATGTTTGCAAATGGCACGACTTTTACACGTGGAATACAAACCAATCATCACAAAACCAACCAGAAAAAATCAACCTCAGGATTTTTCTGAAGTGCTCAAACAAAGAAATTCCTCATAATTACTGAAAAAAAACACACCCGTCCCCAACCCCAACCAAAGCCACCCAGCGGCCATCGTGTCAAGATCAGCCAGGCCTCCCAAACCCCAAAGAGACAGCCCAACCTGGCCCAAGTCCTACCCTCACCACACCAAACCCCAAACTGCTCCTTTCTGAATCCTGCCCCTGCCACCCACCACAGAAGGCTCTCCCTGTCACCCCAAAGGCTAGCGAAGATGGCTCGAAACACATCTGAAATATACGCCACGAGCGAGGTAATAGAGCTTCACTTCAGTCTCAATCAACTTAATTGAAATTCATGTTGGCGAGACGCTTCCCAGCCATGACAGGGGAGGAAAGGCAGATGGTGACGCCTCGCCAGATGGCTACCACTCGCAGGTGGTGCCCGGTGCAAGCTCACGTGCAGGGATGGGCCAAGAGTGTCAATTATCTTGGCAAAAGAGGGTTGCAAGTGCCAATCTTGGGTCAATCCCCTTTGTCACAACACGTCACAAATGCAATCAGTTATCCTTTGATATCCTCCCTTTCCGGACGTCCAAGCTGCTCTTCGCTCAGCTCAAGCGTGCACTCCTGACTTCAGAACCACGCCTTTCGGGGTACTTACCTGCTTGGACTCTTTTTCTGGTCCATACCTTGCTGTGAGGACAGCAGATACCAGACCAGCCCTCCAGTGCCTCCGCCGCCACCACACAACAGACACGTTCCAACAACATGCGGCCTGGACTCGCGAGCAACATCCAGGAACCCCTCTTCCTAAAGGGTTTCTTCTGAATTAACATCATATTTTTCTCAGCACAGATGAGTCCACCTCTTTTTCCAAGCCATTTTCGGAATTATGGTATGATTATAGATTATGGTAATTATTTTTTCTAAAGAATAAAAAGTTGAGATCGGAGTACGCTACCAGGTCACGTGATCCTCATAAGTCAGGATGTAAACAATGGAGGAGGAAGGAGACGCCGTGTTGGCCAAAGTCAACAAAATCTCTACTATCTTCTCTTCTTGACAGATACGGTGACCAGACCGCCAGGGTATGATCTTTTACATGTTCCGATGAGAATTTAGGCAGAACCGGTTTATTTCCTCCAATTTTTCTACCATGACAGACACTTATTTGGCGTGCTCGGCATATAATCTTGGGCATCTAATCTTTCTATAAACAAGATCAACTTTATATGATTCTAAACCTAAAAAGTTAAGTGAAACCGGCTTATACAACATGACCTTCGAATATACAGTGGCTGGAAAATTATATGCGCGTGTTAGTTTATGTGTATAAATTTTGACAGTGGTAGAGGTGTTCATAATCATGTCTTGGGGAAATTTTCAGGAAAAGTAAATGTTGTCGTAGGTGTAACTGTGGTGAAGTACTATATACATAGTTTTGGTGTAATTGTAGGCCTCTTTGGTAACATTCTCTAATATCAAACTCTATGAAGCAATTTTTGATGGTTTGTGGTCACAGCAAGATATTTTGTTATGACAGACAAAGTATAAAAATGCGTTTTCTTTACTGCATGGAGAGTCCATAGAAAATTATCAAACAACTTGGTGGTATGCTAAACTCACCCAGAATAATTCTATTGATCTTAGGAATTTATTAGTTCTAACACCTATAACATATATTAAAAAATCAAGCCAGTTCATGAAAAGTTATGAGTCCATAAGAATTAATTAGAGCGTGCAGAGCCATTTCTGCCGGGCCACGCCTTGCAGCGTCTTAACAAACCGCTTGGTCTGTGGAGTACAGCTGTACGCTTCGGTGATACGCCAGAGTGCTTCAAGCGGGGTGTTCGGCTTGATGTACCGAACTCTTGCACTCAAAGTCATCTCGTTGCCATTAATCTCCAGAGTGTAGAATTTTTATTTATTTTCTTCACTCGGCAGAAACGGGTTAAAGACAAACATTCCACTAAAGTCAATACCACATCAAATGACTCACTACCAACCCATAGCTGCTCGACACCCATTGGACCCTAATCCCTGATTCCCATACATAACCTTTAAAGAAATAAAACCCAGAAGTAGTGTAACCCATGCTAAGGGGTTGCATTTACATACAATGAATGGACTTGTTTCCAGTGGCATGTACTTCTATGCAACACATGTCAAGCCTGCTCTGAGTTGTGTGTGCTAAACAGTTGTTCACTTGTTTGACTCTTCAATAACTGCAGTCATTGAGGGGTTACATCCTTAAGAGTAGACTTAAATTCATGCTTTAGCTTGGAAAATCATATATGCTGCAGCCAGTCAGAGAGTGTGAGGAAGTTACAAGTTACATTGAGCTAAATATCTGCAGCATTACAACTCCACTGAGGCAGTGGCTCTTATTTGTCCATGTTGCATTCCATTTCTGTATAACTAGTCCATTATTTTATATGGTAACATATGATTTTGGATCAAAATTTATTTTTTACATCATGATTATAATGGTTATTTCTAATCCAATTTCACTTGAAACTTTCTGAGATTTATAATGGAAGCTCTTCAGTCTTAAGTCCAACCTGATAATGGTGTAGAGTCAGGCATTCATCACTGCTTCAGAGCCCGGGCAGACCATATATTTTACTATTAGTGAGCGACCCAAGCTTTGTCCTGCCTAATAAATACCATTATGTGCTTGTTTTGCACTTTTAAGTAGGTCAGGGTTCCTGGATTAATAACACTGCCATGTTGCTTGCTATTTTGTTGACTTAAAACTAAGCTGCATATAATTGTATTCGTCTACTTACCATACACAATGCAATTTATATATTGACTATTTATTTTCTTTTATATTCCAGACTAATTAACATTGAGAAATTGAACAAGCAGAATGCCCAAGCAGTCAAAACACAACCACAGAACCCTGAGGAATTTTATAACCGAGTCAGTTCCTTCAGACCAGGATTGTGGAATGTGCAAGAATTGACCCCTTTGGAGTGTGCAAGATGGGGCTGGCGTATCCAGGAAAAGGATGTTCTTCAGTGCGTCACTTGCCGAGAGGTTGTGTGTGCAATCCTACCTGATGTTCGGGATTTCAAAGCTTGTGAGTGTAGCATAGTTGTTTGTGTTTTACAGTTTCCAGTTTTGTTTGTTTGTGACTAATCTAGGATTTTTTTTGAGTGAAGCAGACAATGGCTTTATTACTTCTGATAATTTTTGGAAATAGATTACTTTTTTCCAAAAGGTATGGCTGACTGCTGTTTGATATGCATAATAGAAAAAAAAAAAAAATACAAACAATAATCTTTATAACTGGGAGATATCTTATGTTTTTGTTCAATAGATACCAAAAATCTTTGAAAAATAATAGTACTGTATTCTGATAATTTTATAACCATTCAGTTGATATGTTATAGATAACAAAAGGTAAATTATGAAGCAACAAACAGTACCCTCTCAAAGCATGAAATCTTTTTACAGATGAAAAGTACCTTGGTCTGTTGAAAAGCAGGATAGTAGAAGCCCACAAAGATGCCTGTGGTTGGAAACACAACCCAAGTCCTGAAGAGTTTGTCCAGCCACCTTATATTGGTTCTATTGAAGACATGCGCAATCTCACAAATTCTGCTCGGACACTGGCTGCCCTAAATTCAGCTCTTCCCTACCTTGATGTTGAAGCTTTATCAGATAGCCTTGTAAGTACAGAAAGTGATGAACTGTTAGCTTGTTTTGCATCTTCTTATGAAGTAAAACACTTGTTCTTAATAGTACTTATTTTAGCACTGAGTATTTGTAAAACTTTATACAGATGAAAATGTTTAGCCTAAGAATATATTTACAAAGAATATGTGTAGCGCTTACAGCAATCAGTATTTCAGGGAGCAGATAGAGACCTTATTGTGGGATTGTTCCAAAATGATAGCACCGATTATGAAGTCCAGGCTTCCAGTGTGCTATTGGTTTTGAGTGGATGGATTCGTGGTGAAGGAGCATATTTAAGGTTTGTAGAATGGCATTCTTTGAGCAGAACTGAGTGGCAATGTAGTTCTGCGGATTCAGTTACACAGTTTCAAAATGTAGAAAGATCTATTGCTGCACAGTATTCTTGTGGTTATTAATACATTTCATAAAAGGTAACAATCATCGTATATGTAAGCAGCAAATCTTTAATTTCATGTTCAAAGAGGCAATTTCATAGTTATTATCATTCAATTTGTTTTGAGGCAAGGTTTCATTTAGAATTTTTTGCAATATGTCAACAGGTGCAAAGTCTGCAGAAGATCAGTGGGACTCTGGAGTTTCATAACCAGAGCTGATGAATTAGAAAGGGCTCATGCAGTCTCTCCTGCTGCTACACCATCAGGAAAGAGAAAGAGAAATGAAGAGCAGGTTCAGGAGACTGTGGAAGATGAAGAGATGGATCAG
>NC_061844.1:5612058-5627058 GCF_019202785.1 Penaeus chinensis | reverse complement strand
TGAGCTCTGTATATCTCCTTGCCTAGAATTGCAAAATCTCTCCTTCAGTCTGGCCAAATTTATTGTAGATAGGTATGCATAACACACCCTGAGAATGATGTGATGAGTTGGTGGAGGCAGTGGCTCTGCAAGGGGAACATCTCTTATGCATTGGTTCTGCAACCATTGAGTTATAAGATGTGGATCTATTTTTTAACTGAATCGGTTTTTATTTTGGTCATTTTTCAGAATGCCTCAGCATAACCGATTGTGACAAATTTTGGTATCAATGAATTTCTCACTCTTTACAATATATATTATATGAATAATATATACAAAGTCACTCTCTCTTTGTCTAATGCAGTGGAAGACAAAGAATCCTCCATGCATTCACAGTAGGGTAGAGCATGTGATGCCAAGTCTGTCCTACACTCTATCCTGCTGTGAATACATGGATTATTTATTGTTTCCCTGGGCAGGAGTTGGGGTGCGGCAGCCCCATGGGAGGGGGTTTCAGCAGTATAGTGAGTTATTTTCTTGTTAGTTTACTTGCAATTTCCCTGATACCTTTTATGCCCTCCCCTGCTATCAGGGCCAAGGATGCGGGGGTTTGGGGAGGTTCTGTGGCATAATTCCTACATAAATGTGTACTAGAGGATGAAAAGAATCCATTGATACCAAAATCATTGTCATTGGTTATGCAAAGGTATTGTGAATTTTTTTATATTAATTTTGCTAGTCATACTTCAGTAATATTAGCATTTGTTTGTTAAGGTATACAAAAGGATCACACCAACCATGGAGAGACGGCAATTAGAAGGGGGTAAGGGGGTGGAAATCAAGAGTTAGGAACAATTTTTAATTCAGTAATTCTTCACAGTGTGGATGCACTGTCCAGAGACAGACTTTTATTCAACAATTTAATTTGCTGTAACTTGGCATCTCCTTTGGGTACTGTTTAAGGGGAGGGTTGATGGAGGGCTCTGCTCTAGAAGGATCCTAGGAGGATAGATTCCTGAGGTTTTAATATTTGGAGTACCTATTCCAGGTAGCATATCAAACCAACCAAGCACCCAAAAGTAGCCAGGCACAGTATATTTTTAATCTTGTTTGTGTATGAACATCATGATGTAATCTCTTTCTGAAGATTGCATAACATGATAATCTTTTATCAGCTTTGATAAACACAATAAAGACATTTGGTGAATTTCTTAAGATTTGTATTGTCACTTCAAACATGGAATATTTTGTATTTTAATAATTTAGTTTAATTAATAATAAATGAGTGTTAATGAGAGCTATATTGAAGGAAGAGACTGTGAGATAGAAATAGGAGAAGAAATAGCTCTTGTGCATATGTAAAAGAATACAGTGTATTGTAATACTTTTACTTTGCATTTTTTTGAATTCTGGATTAGAAGGTTGACCAGTCTTTAATTTTTTTTTTTTTTCTGTAAATTTATAAAGCAATATATACAATTATATATTGATTATTAACTTTCCTGGGCCTTTATTTTAGGTGCAGTTACAGAGAGTAGGCCTATTACATCTATCTTCCTTGCAATATGTCTTCAGGGGCCCTGTGAGTAGATGCAGTTTTGAATCAGTAGGGTTTGGGTGATGCCTCACTGTTTACTATTGGGCACTAGCAGCAGGAAAAGCCTCCTCTTTCCTTGCTTTTACTATCATCTTTTATCTTTCCATCATTAGATATTGAAGCTCTAAGTAACCTATAATTTTGTTTTAATAATATTAATCTGCTTTTAAATAACAGGTGCTGCCAACTGCATTCACCACCTAACAGCTTTTGTTTCTTAATTTGATGAAATGCACTTACGTCACATATATATACGCACATTAATTTCTATATATATTTGCAATGTTATTCATTTACACTTTTAGATATGCATTTGGAATGCAGTCCCAGATTATGCAGTATTTATATACTTTTGATAATGTAACTGTGGTGTAAAAATTAGTGTTTGGAAGTGCAGTCTTTAGCAATATGTTTTCACTTTTGATATGGCCTTTGTAGATAATGACTTGTAATGTAATTGTTACCCACACCCCAGGACTGATGTGGAAGGGTATCAGTTGTAGAACCCATATCAAGACCAGATTTGTTTATTGAAATAGCCTAGATTGAGTATGTGTATTCAAGATTCAGGATGTTATTAAAAGCTGGATGCTTTTAGACCCCTATCTTTTTCTTGGTCATGTTTTACACTCGCATAGGTTTATAGGGAGGGAAATTAGATTCATAATTATTCCAGATTATTTTTTCAGTTATTGTTTTACTATTTTTTATTTCTTGTTTATTCATTAAATTCATTTTCTTCTGCTATGTGTAAAAGTTTCCACATTCTCTTAATCAGTTGGGGAGACTTCACTTTATTTCATTGCTTTTTGTGTGAGTGTGTATAGTATGGGGGGATACTGATAAATAACAGAAACTTGTACAAAAATGTTTAGGCTACTGTATTGAATATATTTCCATGAAGATATGTAGGATTTAAATGGTGCATTACTGTTTTTTATGATCATTTATTCTAAATAAAAACTATGTTCAGAGCTACTAATACTTTTGTTGTTTTTAAGAGTTCAGGAACAGGATAATTAATAGTGAGGAATATAATATAGTCAGTTGTTAATATATCTAGAGGTTTGTAGGTTATCCTTATGGACCACTTTTATCATACCGAAGACTAATTCCCCCCTTTTTTTTTCTTTTGATAGAATGTATGGGTACCAACCACAAGCAGCGGCGCAAGCCCAGCAATACCAGCAGCAGCAGTCGGGACATGAGCAATTCCAACCGCAACAACAGGGTTACCAGCCACAGGCGCAACAGGGATACCAACCCCAAGCTCAAATGGGATACCAACCCCAGGCACAGCAGGGCTATCAACCTCAGCAGCAGCAGTATGGACACCCACAACAGCAGCAGCAGCAGCAACAACCACAACAACAACAACAACAGCAACAGCAACAGCAACAGCAGCAGCAGTACCAGCAGGAACAGTATGGAGCCCCACAGCAGCAGCAGCAGGCACAGCCACAGCAGTCTTCTTTTCAAGATTTCATTGAATCCCAAGAGACAAAAGAAGTAAGGAAATAGTTATTTGTTTTGTGACTGTTTGGAAGAAAGTTAACAATGAAGACAGTTTTTCTTTAGATGAGATTGATACTGTATAATTAGGTAAGATATTAGGGTGTTTGGGAATTGAACCCAAGTATAGTTACATCTTCATTGTCAATTGCCTGATGTGGAGATCTCTCACAAACATAATTACAGGGCGTACGCTTTTCCTGGAATGTGTGGCCATCAAGCCGAATTGAAGCTACTCGCATGGTGGTCCCAGTTGCTGCTGCTTTCACACCCCTGAAGAAACGAGATGACTTGCCCCCAATCTGTTATGAACCCTTGAAGTGCACTCAGTCACAATGCGGGGCCATCCTGAACCCTCTCTGTCAGGTTAGGTTTTGTTCTTTGTGATATTGCTGAATTAATTATGAAATAAAGAAGTTAAATTCTTCTTTGGTATTTTTGTTTTAATGTGGTATGTCAGATTATATTCTTTTATATAGAAAACTTACAAACATGAAATGGTGATCTTGCAGGTTGACTACCGATCAAAGATGTGGGTCTGCTGCTTCTGTTTCCAGCGCAATCCATTCCCAAGTAGCTATGCATCCATCAGTGAGCAGAGTCAACCAGCTGAGCTTTTCCCTCAATATTCAACAATTGAGTATACTATTATGGTAAGTTCTATTTCTTCGTCGTCTTCTTCTTCTTCTTCTTTTTCTTCCATGATATCTGCAGATAATTAGTATTTCCAGTGACTTTGAAATAGTACTGGAGATAGTTTTTTTTAAATGATTAAAAAAAAAAAAAAAAAAAAAAAAATTGGAAGAGATTTCCTTGTTGTTAAAGGGATTGTGATCATGTTATTCTCAAAGTTATTGTTCAATTTTCAGAGACAGCAGAATATGCCACCAGTTTTCCTTTTTGTGGTTGATACCTGTGTTGATGAGGAAGAATTGTCAGCCCTAAAGGAATCGATTACAATGTCCCTCACACTCATGCCAGCTAATGCCCTGGTGGGATTAATCACCTTTGGACGTCATGTACATGTGAGTATCCTGTCTTCTTGTCTGGGTGCCTTGCACATGTGTTGGCAATAACCTAAAAATAGAATGCTGACCTTTAATTGAAACATGTTTAATTAATTTGAGCACGTCTGATTTTTCTCAGGTTCACGTATTAGCAAATGAAGTATTAAGGAAGCAGTACGTGTTTCCAGGACAAAAGGACCAGACAGCAAAGTCTGTACAAGAATACCTTGGGGTTGGACTGAAGGCTACACAAACACAGGTAATATTTAACACTTTGTAACTGCTTACATTTTTAATAGCATTTTGTTATGGCATTGATGTGAGAGCTCTTTTAATATAGAAATATAGATTTTTTTTTATGAACTTGAGAATGTAAAGAACAGGATGAGGGAGAGAGTCTAGAAATTAGTTTGGTAGCTGATATTTGCTGCTGTTAGAGAATAGGGAAGCAAATTTCCACGGCACTTACCTGTCATATTACCTTTTCAGATGCCAGGCCAGGCTGCCCCTGCACCTCAGCCTGGTCAGATGAACAACAGGTTCTTGCAGCCTGTGCAGGAGTGTGAGATTATGCTGGTTGACATCCTGACTGACCTCCGCCGCGACCCCTGGCCAGTATCCTCAGGAAAACGACCTTTGCGTGCAACAGGCTCTGCTCTGTCTATTGCTGTTGGTCTGCTAGAGGTAATGAATTTCTTTGGATGAAAGAGTGTTGAATTGGAAGTGAAAGATAATGTACTCTTGAAAATCATATATTTTGATGAATTTTATTTTCTTGTCAGTAATCTGTAACTTTTAAGTAGCCCAAGTTACCCCATTTAGTAGTGTCTCATTTTGAGATATCCACAGTATTTTGATGATGTATAAGGTTATACAAGGCACATTTTTCATACTTGTTATTGACTTGACAATCAGTTCTGTTTTGAAAAGGTAGAATGATAATATCTATAAAAATAGATTATTTGGTTTCATTTATGATTCCCATATTGCAGGCATGCTACCCCAATACTGGAGCTCGTATCATGACTTTCTTGGGAGGAGCTTGCTCTGTAGGCCCAGGAATGGTTGTGGATGATGATTTGCGCAGACCTATTCGTTCACATCATGATATTGAGAAGGTGAGAAAAAAAATTTGTTGGTTGACATAATGTTTTGTTTTCATAGATCTCATTTTGCCATTTTGTAAAAAGGTTAAAGTAATCTCAGCTTAGTTGAGTTCGTAATCCTTTCTCTTTTCTCCAGGACAACTGTAAGTACATGAAAAAGGCTATCAAGTTCTATGAAGCACTAGCCAAGAGGTCTTCTGATAACGGTCACATTATTGACCTGTATGCATGTGCCCTGGATCAGGTTGGACTGCATGAAATGAAGTACTGTTCCACTTACACAGGGTGAGTTTGAGAATCACTCTTCTAAGTCCATGTCAAAGTAATTTTTTGTTTTTGAATATTGATGGCTATATAAACTTGGTGTATACATTAATGAAGGTGTCACCTACTTACAGAGGTCACATGGTTCTGGGAGACTCGTTCCAGTCATCCTTGTTTAGGACAACATTCCAAAGGGTGTTTTCCCGTGACGAGAAGGGTAACTTGGAGATGGCATTCAACGCCACTCTCGAGGTGAAGACTTCTCGGGAACTCAAAAGTATGGTTTTTAGTTTTCTTTGCATAGGTGTTAGCTTGATTATGTGTGTATGGGAATTCCTCATATAGTATGTCTGTTGTAGATTTTTAGACAATGAGTTTTAAATAGAATGTTTTTTTATATTTTGATTGTTCTTTATGAAATGCCAATATTTCAGTAAGAAATGTTCTGTGCATGAAGAGGAAAATCTAAGAGTGGAATTTCTGTGTTATGAAACATGTTCTGATAACTGATCCTCTCTTCTAAGCATTTGTGATAATTATATTTCGGCTTTACATTATATAATGGACTAAATAGGAATAAAATGTCATTTTATTTGTCTCTAGTTTTTTTTTTTTTTTTAGATAAGATTTTCTTGAATCCTTATGTAGTCACATTATTTTTATATTTATATGCTGTAAATGTTAGAAGCTTTCATTGATTTTAGGATTTATCGTCTAAACATATGGAATATTCATACAAAGTCCTTTCCTTATGTGTATCTTTTCTTTTTACTTTAGTTGCGGGTGCACTTGGCCCGTGTGTGTCTGCCAATGAAAAAGGACCAAATGTTGCTGAAACTGAAATTGGCATTGGAAATACCACCAAGTGGAAGATGTGTGGTTTAGGACCAAGCACGACTGTGGCCATGTTCTTCGAGGTAGCCAACCAGCAAGGCTCAGACATTCCAGGCACAAGAGGACATGTTCAGTTCATTACTAGATACCAGCACGCCTCAGGACAGACGAGGGTCAGAGTCACAACAGTCGCACGAAAGTAAGTTTGCGTTGAGGAATATGTTATGAAAATATTTTTTAAACAAAAGTTTGGGTGGTTTGAATTCCTGATTTTCTAGATATAATTTTTAATCTATTATATATATTTTTTTACTTGTATATTTTTTCCAACAGTTGGGCAGATGCACAGACAGGGCAGCAATTCATTTCCCTTGGTTTTGACCAAGAAGCAGCTGCCGTGCTTATGGCACGCTTAGCAGTCAACAGATCAGAGACTGATCAGGATGGAACAGATGTCCTACGTTGGGTGGACAGGATGTTGATTAGGCTTGTAAGTGTAGAGACATTCCAGTTGGTATGAATTTCTAAAACATGAAACCGATTGAACCTCATTTATTACTACTGGCAATACTAGTTGAAAAGTAAATACTATATCACTAATGGTTGTAAATGCTTCTTGTTTCATATGAAATTATTTTTCTGTTTACAGTGTCAGAAGTTTGGTGATTTCACTCCGAATGACCCCAATAGTTATCGCTTCCACGATACGTTCACACTTTATCCTCAATTCATGTTCCATCTGAGACGTTCACAGTTCCTCCAGGTGTTTAACAACTCTCCAGATGAAACCTCTTTCTATAGGTGAGGTGTTCTAGTTATTAATGTGGGGGATAATTTTTGTGCATAAGGTCTCTTAATGACAAATAGAATTCATGAAAAAGTTTAATTAGAAACTGCAGACTAGGAGAAAAAGATAAGTTTGAGGAGTCAGTGAACTTGTAAGAGACCTATGTTGAGATCTGAATTTAAATGTTTTTATCATTCTTTTAGAATATCTCTTCTGCTTTTCTTAGTCTTATCAGAGGTTACTGTTTCCAGATGCATGCTGAACCGTGAGACTGTGACAGAGTGCCTAACCATGATCCAGCCTGTATTGTGCAGTTACTCCTTCCAAGGTGTTGAGCCTGTTATGCTAGACACCTCCTCCATTCAGCCGGACCGCATATTGCTCCTGGACACTTTCTTCCACGTGCTTATCTTCCTTGGAGAGGTGAGTGTGTATTGCCGGGGATATCAGTGGCTGTTTGCAATAGTTACCTTTATAGTTTTTTGTATATTTAGATATATCAATTAAGTTCTGTCGTAGTATTTCATTACATTTTTACATGCTTGCAAAGTTAATCTATCAGTGAAGGTATTGGAAATCTCTTGACATCATAAACTCCAGTGATTTCTGGCAATCATCCTGCCACTGGGAGCAGGAGTCCGCTAAATGTAACGGAACCTCCCGCTTGACACTCTAATGCTTCACCACTCATATAGCCATTCCTGGCAGATCAAGCTGTTTGTTATGATGGATATACATGTGACCCAACAGTACCGGCTTAACCCAATGGCGCCGGGTATAGAAAATTAAAAAAAACTCTACGCTCTGGCGAACGGCGGCAGCGCGCCGACTCTGAGCGCGTGAATTCGGTACATCAAGCCGAATCATTGCCTCGGGGCGTTTTGGCGCGGCGCCGCTGCGGACAGCCGCACGCCTCACATCGGGCGTATTGTTATGACGGCGATAGCCGTGACCCGTCGCCATTGGGTTAAGCATGGTCTTAGGCTTGTTCATGCATAGAAAGATATTCATTTAGGGAGTAATATGGGAACAGAGCATTAGGCATAGGTGTTGCATGGATGAGTATTGTGTCTAAATTTCACCCTTTGTATACCTCAGACTATGGCAGCCTGGAAGAGGGAGGGTTACCATGAACAAGAAGAATATGCAGTCTTCAAAGAACTCTTACAGTCTCCAGTGGATGATGCTCAAGATATCCTGGCAACCAGGTTCCCCATTCCACGTTATGTTGAGACAGAGCAAGGAGGATCACAGGTTTGTTTTTGAAGAGTAAAGTTTGCAAGTAATACTCTGTTGTGCACTACATACTGTCCCAAAAGTTGTACATAAATTCTAAAAAAATTGCTTCTTTTGGCAGGCTCGGTTCCTTCTCTCTAAAGTGAATCCTTCTCAAACACACAACAATGCTTTATATGGGGTAAGTATGTTTATATTTTTATATATATATATTAATTTTTTTAAGCATAATTCTAAATATTTAATCAAGTTTATAAGTTTGCATATACATCCCTTCATTGGTATATTATTTTGTTTCTGTGTTTATAAAGAAAATTTTAAAAGCTATTCAGTTTGAGTGGTTAAATTAAATATCAAGGGAATCAGAAATTAATATAGAGCACACAATTTTTCCCCCCCTTTTGACTTTGCAGTCAGCGATCCCAGACCCCAATTCTACGGTATTTATTATTTTTTTGTGGTTTGGTGATGGCACAAATTTAAGCTTCTATTTTTATCCAAAACAAAATTGTAGCACTTGTTGGTGATGGTGAAAACACAGCAAAAGGCTTGATTTGAATATAATTAGTTCCTTTTATGATGGTGTTTGTGACACACATTAGAAGGTGCTGGATATTAAATTTTGTAGTTTGAACACAATGTGTAACACACACAACTCAAAAACCAAGTTATTTCTTTTAAACACTCTTAAATTATTTACTAACACAAATCTTGTGGTTTGCCTTGAATATTTCCATGGTTTTGGTCATTTTAGATTATGAAAGGTAAGTCTGACTTTCATGAACAATACAAAATGTGTGACATCTTCAAATGGTTATTGGGAAATGAACACTGATTTTATATTTCAGTTTAGAGTCATTTCTCACTAAGTTTTCCTTTCTTTTTGAAAATCAAACAAATTCATTTGATTGAATTTTTCAAAATTTGACTTGATACGATGCAATATACAGATATGATGAAAAAGAAAAGAAAACTAAATGGATATATACTCTCTTGAAATACAAATACAGACATGGGTCTAATGGTTTACTGAATAATATAATTCTTGAATTATAAAGACTTTCTTGGAAAACAGATGGTGTGGTCTGATCTTTCGTTTTCATAAATAGATGGAAGTGGTATTAATATTTAAGGCATTTTCTCTATATTGCTAGGGCTAGATAACTAAGAAGAATGTCTTTAGTTGTGTGTCAAGTATATAATTAAATGAAAAATAAGATGCTAATTTTGTAAACCCCTTCTTTATACAACAAAGGAATTCATGTGAAGGATTTTTTTTTTTTTTTTTTGTAGATGTAAACAAACAAACAAAAAAATTAGATATATCAAATTCTAGCTATTATTCTTTGTGTAAGAATTAATAGTCTGGTTGTAGTAGGCAAGTTCCAGAGGTAATAATTATTTATATATCGTGTTTTAAAAAAAAAATGTTGGGTATAATTTAAGCTAGCACATTTAGATACATAGTTTTTTGGTAATTATTTATTTTTAGGTAATAGTTTTCTAGTGCCCCATCTCCTTTCATTCTTGGTGTTGATATAGCAGTCATTTTATTTATTATTTTTTTTTGAAAGATGACTTCAACTTATAATAAGTGTTCAATGATTTTTCAGGATGGTGGTGCCCCAGTTCTCACAGATGATGTCAGCTTACAGGTCTTCATGGAACACTTGAAGAAGTTGGCAGTAACGTCAAATGCATAAAAGCAATCTTAGCCAATTTTACTACAATTAAGTATGACTCTTTGCCTATAAAATACCAGTTCTCCAGATTTAAAATTGAAGTTTTAAAGATGCAAGCATTATTTCTTCGAAGACACAGAAGTCCTTGCATCACAGATAAATTATATTTCAGGATTTTTAATACTTCGGTGACTACTCGGTGATTTATATTTAAGCTTGTACAAGGCAGTGTCTTAATCTTGGAAGTGGGTTTCTATTCAATTATCAGATGATAATAGGTGGCAAAGAAAATCAAGTGTTGTGCAAGTGGTACATTAAGAGGATTTAAATAAGAAAAATGTTCAAGAGAATTTATTTTATTTGTTAATCTTACCACAGTATATTATTATCTTCAGTTGCTGTAATGTGTTAAATAAAAGGAGCATTTAAATTATTTTCTTGATTGTTTTTCGTATCCTGTGCCCTTAATTGTTACTTATCAACAAACAATCCAAATGTGTTATGGTTGTGTTCATTTGCAGTGCTAGTACATAAAAGCCATTGAACTTCAGTCTGAAACTATCAATATTACTGTAGCTAGGAAGCAGGAAGAAACTTAAATTAACCCAATGCTGACAGGGGTGGCATGTACATACATGCCATGCCCACGGTGAGTTTACTTTACTAATTGTTTTTATACATGGATGGCTACACTAATGAGTCAATTACTAGTACTGCCTCTCTAGCCCATTTACCCTTTTCCTTGATTTATGAAAATATTTTGTTACCTTATTTTGCTGTTACTAATGTTTATAACATTACAGTAATTATAATTTCTATACTATTGAAAGCATTATTAAAAAATATGCTTTTCAAGCCAATTCAAGGTATGGTGAAATTAGGTAAGGTCACAAGGTCTACTAATTGACTCCTTTGTGGCTAAGCACTAGCAGAGCCATCTTTGTGCAAGACATTTCACAAAAATATAAAAAACGAGCACACCATTCTCCCCATTTTTTATTAATTTTCCCCTGCAGCATGTGGTTTAGCAGAAACAAACAGGAATAAGTATGCATGCAATATACAAAACTACCAAAAAAAGAAAAGAAAAAAGTCTAATGATAATTAGCTAAAAAAGCAGGAATGGTATAAATTTGTATAATTCAAAACAACAGATCATACCCCCCCCATCCCTTGCTCTTTGTTGGGGGGTGGGGGCTTTGGAGACGGAGACTGAGGCCCATTGTAGGGGATCACCCCTACCTTGAACCTAAACCCTCACCTCATAATTCTGCATGGTCCTTTTCTTCTCCCCGTTCCACTTTCCCTCTCTTCATCTTCTGTCCACTTCCTAGGGTGTGAGAAGTGCTGAAACGATCATGAATGGCCTCCAGTTGTTGGCACAGTATTTCCTTGGTTAATCACCTAGCCTTTACCCCATAAGGGGACCCTGAGAGGTAGACCGTTTCTTTTTCCCAATGATTTCAGGCTCACCATGGCTTGTAAGGCTTGCCTCTTCATCAACTAGGCCATCTAAATTTTCCAACCCCTGCCTCTCCTTTGACCACGGCTCTAACCACTGATACTAATACCCCATTGATAATTGGTGTCAGCTCTGTCCATTCTGAATCATTCACCTGGGTCATTACTTGACCTTCAGATTATATCCCTTCCTCTCTCCCATCATTATCTACTACATCTACTGGATAGTCCTTCATTGTCTACCCCTCCCCCCTTATTACTACTATTCATCCCTATTGTGCTCCTCCCCGCAGTACTACCTCACTCCGCACCATCCCATTTTCCTGCTGCCCTCATCCTTCTACTGCTCCCACCTCTACAAACCTTTTGCCCCAGCCAAGTCAGATCAGTCCTTTGCTATTCTCCTCTCTTTTGACAGCATCTCCAAAAACAAGTAGGCAAAATTTCCTTTCTCAGCTATTCCAATCATTCACACCTTGTCACAGTTATGGATGTGTCCCAAACTCATGCCCCAATCTCACTCCTCCATTAACCCCTTGGTGACCAGTGAAGAAAACTAGAAAAGTAAAAAAAAAAAAAAAAAAACTCTCTCTCTCTCTCTCTCGACACTCTGGCGATCAATGGCAATGCCCTGACTTTGAGCGTGGGAGTTCGGTACATCAAGCCGAATCACTGGCTCGTAGCGCTTTGGCGCACGGCTGTGGCATACAGCCGCACGCTACATTTTGAGTGGTTTGTTTTGACGTCTATAGACGTGACCCTTCTTTAAGGGGTTAAAACTTCTACTGTAACTGTTCCATCTTCCCAACAAGGACTGGTAAGACTGAAAATGATCTGTTTGCCTGCCTTGTTGACTATGATGCAGTGGCAGTATAGTGCTACACTATTCTTCCCAGAGGCCAATATTGGCAAGATTAGCTTCCATAGGCATGACCTCCCCCATGAAGTTTATATTGGTGGAGTGTCATGCCTTGTCTGACCATATCAACCCCTTCCTTGCCTATGTCAGAAATGTTGGTATTTTAGCCACCCAGCCAAACACTGTTGTTCCACAGCCCACTAATCCATTCACTCATCAACTCCTTTACCCATGTTTAACCTTTCCAATATTACTCAACCTCCCTTCGCTACCCTTTACTATACCTTCCTATAGTGCTATATGACCTTAGATGTCAAGCACATTTATCTTGCTTTTTACCATTAACCATCCACAGCCTGCTGCCCTCTATGTGCCCAACCTGGCCAAGACCATTCAAATTGCTCTGCTCAGTCATGCACATGTGCCAGTTGTGGTGGCTCCCATAATGTATTTTACAGGAGCTACCCTGCATACAAACTTAAATCTGAGGTAGCAGTTCTCAGATTCAAACTAGGCCTCACTCTACCTACTCTACCTAAACACCCCATCCTCTCCTTTTCCATGTGTGCAACCATTCCCTCTTCCTTCCCCATTATCCTTATCACTCCCACCTGGATGCTCATGTGACTCCCTTGTCACAACCATGTCCTTTTCCAGATCCTTCCCCTTTTGGCATTCTTCCTGATACTTCACCATCTTCCCCTGTTCCCTTATCTCATTCTCTGGAGACTTCTCCAACTACGATTTCTACCCATATTACCCAGTGATTGTTTCTCCATTTGATCTAATTGTCATATACGCTTAACCCCTTTCCCTTTTACAGATCCCCTCTGCACTACATATGCTATCCCATATTTACCCTTTTCATTGCCATGCACTATAGTGCTCTACAAATTTTGAAAACTAACACATTTTGTCCTGATCATTAACTCATTTTTACACTTTTTCCTACAATATTCTATCATGATGCTAAACTTGGGGCTTTGCTCACTTGGCCTCACCTTATTGCTGTATTTTGAAAACGCCAGTAATGACTTTAGATGTTGACATGATGGAAAATTTTCAATAAATATACAAAATAAAATAAAAAACAGACCATACAAAGACACCTTTATTACCTGATTAATCCTAAAGGTAATCTGACCTATCAATACATATATTTCAGTGCAACAAAGATAACAATTTAGATATTAAGTCATAAGGAAAATACATTTCTATGCATATATCAAGAAAAAATAATCAGGGAAAAGGGAGATACAGAATTTGAATACATAACAAAGAATAACAGATTATATTGTATTTGAAAAAAATAACAGAAAAAGAGTAAATTTTATCTGATATGAACTACTAATACATGCAAATAATTACTAAGAGCAACTTACAGAAATGAGTGTCTAAATAAAAATGAAAACCAAACATTCAAAAAGTCTACAGAAGAATACTTACTACCAAACACAGTCACTACAATAATGCCTCATTCATTCATTCACTTATTCCAGAATATCTCCATTTCTGTTGCTTCTTTCATTCACCACAATCTTTCATACTGCTTGAGTCATTAATTTCTAAATCTTCAAGACAATCAATGACATGCAGGATTTGCCCAGCTGATGGCCTCTTTTCAGGGTCAGAGTCTGTGCAGGCATAGAAGATCTCAAGGACCGGTAGGTACTCATCTTCAAGGATGACATCAGGGAGGGCAGGCCGGGTACCTAGTCAGAAATTGCTTTTTTTAGCTCTTTGTATTTCGTTGAACATCTTTAACCTACTGAAAATGGGTACAGGCAGCGTCCAATTAATTAATCAATTATTAAACATTGACGTCTTCTTCCTGTTTACCCTATTCATTGAATTTTCAGGAGAAAAAAATATTTCAGTTACTGTTATGAACATTATTATAATTATTTTCTTTTTTATGATTATTATTATTTCTATTATCATCATAATGTTATAATAATAGTAAACTAAGTAAGGTCAGGTAGGCCTGGCACTTGACTTCTGATGACTAAGTACTTATGGAGCCATCTGTGTGTAAACAAAATTAATAAAACAAAACCACGGTAATCACTGCGTGTCTACATGCACTCTTGGTGTCCTTAGATTAATATTTAAAAACAATAATAAGAATGATAACATTTATGCATTCTTTTACACACCTAATGCTTTTTGGAAGCTATCCTCCCGCTCCATTTCCAACATCAGTCTTGTTTCTTCATCAACAACTTCATCAGTGGATTCGGAGCTGAGTTTATCCACGTGGGGTGGGGAAAGAGAGATCATTTCCCTGTTGAGAGGGAAAAAAAAGGAGACAAAGAAAAAAGTTGTAATATAGTAAAGTTTATAAACAATAGTATTAAAGTGTTTACAAATAACAATAATGGAAAAGCAAGCCAGCATATGCTCAATACCTACAATAATCCAAATCAAATAAATTATTACAAATGCTGAAATGTTCCTCTGTAAGATGAAATTGTATATATTTTCTACTGTATCTCCAAAAAACACAGATTATATGAACCAAATTAAAAAAAATAAATTTCTTACTCTCCCCATATTTTGAAAATCTTTGCTACAGCAGCCCAACCAAGAAAGAAAGAATGAAAAAACTTTAAAATTCTTCTTGTAAATTTAAAATTCCAGCAATGATAAACACCTGCATACTGGTGATGACTGATG
>NC_061844.1:5589558-5594558 GCF_019202785.1 Penaeus chinensis | reverse complement strand
ATTGAGCCAAAGTTCAAACTCGTACGGCCATGCAACTCAATGACCTATACTTTTATGTGTCAAAGATGAGCTCCTGTGTGTCAGATTTTTGCCTTTACCGTGGTTGTTCGTGTTTTGTTTTGATGTCTACGTATCTCTGAAACGAAAATAAAACATGTAAATCGCATGATAACCTTTGTATGAATACTTACATTTGATGTAATGAATGGATGATGACAATTTTCAGTCAGCACTTTTCACTTTTATTTACGACATAGTGTGTTCTTCACCATGAAATGAATTTAAACACATGCTGGCTATTATTTTAATGACAGCGTTGTAGCATGCATTCCTGTGGTGAGTTCATGAAAAATGCATGAATATTTGTGGTCAGTCGTACCTTCTTACCTACGGGTTTTAGCGCACGTGCCGGCGTATATTTTTAGCATGTATGTTTATCGTCTTCCAAGTTAAGTGCGTAAACCCAAGCGTTCTTATAAACCATATCTGGGAAATGTATTTAATGTATGGATATGCGCTTTACACTGTATATCTGGAATATATATATTGAAACTTACATGTCTGCTATTTTGATAGTTGAATCCGTAAACGTATAAAGAAAACAACGTATAACATGTGCAACATGTTTTCATCATCGTGCAAGTTAAATGGTTTAACCGAACCTTCTTGTTAAAAAATAAAAATCGTAAATATTTAACGCGTATGTTCTCTATCATCTTGCAAGTAAGATACTTAAACCGAACGTTCTTGAACAAGAAAGGCAGCCTATATATACACAGCATGCATGGATTTACTGTCTTAAGAGTGCGCAAACCCAAGCGTTCGCATATGAGGCGTATCCGGTTATCCGATCACTGACTCGAGACTGAAGTTTGAACATAAGAAGAGGGAAGATTCGTTCTTGACTACTTGCAGGAAACGCTAGAGGAAAGGCCGTAAACAAAAAGTTCAGTGATGATTTAAGGGCATATCATGTTTCAAAAAGCCTTCCTACTTTAGACAGACAGTTTTTTAGGAGAAGGATATATGCAATATGTTTCTTAGATGTGTTATTTTTTTAACGGAATGATGTATTTGCAATTGTTTCTCAGACTGCATTTTTATGTATTATGCACATTTGTTTGATTTGTCTATATCTATAATCGGTCTATCCCTCTCTATGTCTGTCTTTGAAAATGTCTTTACATTATATCTCTGTCTATTTAGACATCTATCTATCTGTCTATCCGCCCATTCATCTACCTATCTATCTCTCTATTTGTCTGTCTATATATCTATCTATACAGTTATATTTCTATCTATCTACTATTCCTCCATCCATCTATCTATCCGCCAATGTATATTTATCTATCTCTCTATCGGTCTATTTAACTATCCGCATGTCTATCTTATGTGCATTTCTAGGCATAAACGAAGACCATCTTTCGACAAGAGAATCGCATCCTGCGTGCTTACAAGAACCATGCTAAGGAGATATTTCCTTTAGATAAACTACTTGCTAAACGTAATATCATTTTCTTTACCATTCCTTGCTATATTCATCATCATACATTTAAAAAAAAAACAGCACTACGCCGCTATTTGGATAAATGTAATCGCAGTCATCATTAACAGTCTCATGCTCTCATACAGTTTATCACTTTTTTCAAATTATAGCTAGTTTAATCATCATATTATTTCTTATGATTTTTACTTGTCTCTTTTGTGATGAAGTATTTTTAAGCTTATTTATTGTTAATGTTTTTTTTTTTCTCTTTTCTAACTTATAGGTAACTTAATCTGTCTATCTGTGAATGTTAACAATCTACGTTATATTAATATAATGGGTATATAATGGAAACTGTGATGCTCAGGTGCGCGAATGAAGAGAAGCGTGTAAGAATATATTTTATCATGTTACTGCAGAAGCATAATAAGCAATTTGTGTCTATATGACTCATTCAATCATTTACCATTATCCAAATGTTGCTACAAGAATGGGCACGCACCAAAACGCACACACACTCACAATCACACGTGAATGCGCGCGCACACACACACACAAATGTGTATATATATATATATATGTATGTATATATGTATGTATGTATATATATATGTATGTATATATGTATGTATGTATATATATATGTATGTATATATGTATGTATGTATATATATATGTATGTATATATATCTATATCTATATCTATATCTATATCTATATATATATATAAATATATATATATGTTCTTGGCCATGGATGCAAATGTACTCACACTCGAATATACACATATCTATATCTTTCTTTATAGATATATGTATCTTTATCGCTATCTGTATCTTTCTATCTAGCTATTTACTTATCTGTGCACACACATATAGTATATAGTGCGTATATGAATATATTCCATATACATATATATACATATATTTAGACATATATATATACATATACATACACACATGTGCGTGTGTGTGTGTGTGTGTGTGTGTGTGTGTGTGTGTGTGTGTGTGTGTGTGTGTGTGTGTGTGTGTGTGTGTGTGGGCGTGTGGGCGTGTGTCTATATATATACATTATATATAGACACACGTTTATGTATGTATGTATATGTACATATGTATACATCTATACGTATGCACGAGTATGTATGATGTATAGACCAGGGAAATCAATCACCTTGTTTATAAACATTTATCAGTGTCAGAATTCCGCATCTAAAAATAAGAATACTTAAGTTTTTTCATCCTTTATCAAACCTTGTTGAAAGTGCTTAATCTTATCACAAGATACGAGTATTTCATTATTCTGACCATTAGCTAGTCAGACTGCGATATACGCAATGGACTGACAGCACACGCCCAGCTGACCCCATTCATTTACAACATGGACATGGAGGTCTTGGATTTGAAGGCAGTGAAAGGTGAGCGACACACCAGCGGATTTTTTGAAAGAGAGATTCGTTATTTGGGATCTCATGTTCTTTTTGCAGCGAGGGTTGTCTCGTTCATTGTCATGCGGGATGCATTCATGAGCTGGGTTTCTTCAACCCTTCCTCTGTGGACGAAATGCAACCGTTATACCCGTGTGGTATTTGGAAGTGTGGTGTTTTTGTATTTTATATTTTGTCATAAGGTGATTGAGGATGATAATTGCGATGACTAGGGGACAGGAGATGAGAGACAGTCATTTTATTGTGATTCATTCTTTTACACCACTTATATCGGCCGCCATACACTGGTGCCACGTCTTACTCACACCTTCTTTGCGAAATATACCGTAAACTAGCCAATATAAAGATAATATTGTAAACAAATCTTGCTATTCATTATAATTTTGCACTTAAAACCAAAAACGAATAAATACAACCCTCCGGAAATTGAAAGTAGGCTGAGAGACATGGCAACGCCGCGAGGAGGAGATGTGACGTCACAAACATGGAGTAGTGAGGGAGACACTCCTATTCGAGGTGCTCTCCAATTTTACCGCTTTTTAACGCCAATTATTCCCCTACAACGAAGTGATACATATCCCCAGCGGTGTAGAATGTCGTGATACAACACCTGTGGCCCGGATAGAGCAGCAAGATGAGTGGGAGGAACATAATCACGCGGGAACTGAGTGGTAAGGCTTTAAATGGTGGAGTTGAAATGTAAACAAGACGTTCCAAAGAGGCCAAGGGAGAGGAGTTTACCTGTCGTTGGTTGCAATTACCTGTGATTGATTGGCTGAGGCTTGGCTCTTAGGACACCTGTGATGCGAAGGAGTCGGGAGGAAGAAGGAATTGGGGGAATGAGGGATGGAAAGAGGCTGAGAAGTGGGAGGGATAAGACGAGGGATAAAACTCATAAATTTCGATTTTTGAAATTGTTCCTCTTTCTCCTTTATTATACTATCTTTCTGTTCCTTTTTAAAGTATTTAATTTCTCAATATTTCGTTATCCTGACCTCAGATTCTTACCTAATCTCTCGGTTTCTAGTCACTTGTTGCATGATTCAGGTTTATGGGAGGGAGAGAGAATAGGATAATAATCCTTCGATATCCTATTCCCTTGTCTATTAATTTCCTTCATTTCTCATTCTTCTTCATTTATTACCTCCTCCTTTTGTTCCTCTCCCCATAGTGTTTGACAGTTGCTTCTTATTGCTTTGTAATGTTGTTATCAGATCTGTCATGTTACTGATCTTGTGTAGATAAATCACAGGTATTCGGTAGGTGCCCTTTGTATTTTATGTTAATAGAAAATGTATTAAGTGCAATTTACACTTTATTTGAAGTTGGGAAGTCAGGTATGGTGTTGTCTTGCTAGTGTCCTTTTGAGCTAACACTAGGTTGTTCCTCAGGAGAATTGTTATTCAGTCTAATTAAATATTTTGTGATTGGTTGAAGTATATGTAGTTAAAGTTTCCTCATTATTTTATATGCCATTACATCGTAAAATGGTTGTTGTTGTTGTTGTTGTTGTTGTCAGTGCTTTTGGTTTGAAGGAAGTGCATTGCTGAAAGTTGTGTACAGTTTATTTTGGTTTTCAAGTATAGTGAAGAGGAAATTGGAAATTTAATTCTTTCAATTAAGAAGTCTTTTTAGATCTCTCTGTCTTGATACCAGGTATATGCATTTTTTTTAAAGGATTACATCCTTTCATTTTAGTTAGGAACAGGTGTTTTGGCATTACATCATAAATGGGGAGAGGTAAAGTATTGTTAAGGAGTGATGTAAAGTTTTATTATTTTTATTAGCCCAATTGTGAAAGAAAACAAAACAGATGACTATAATTTTGGAAGGAAGAAGAAAGGGGATTTTTTTGTGATTTGGTTTCCAAATGCCATGAGTCACTATGCACTCAGGTGGTTGCTGTTTGACAAATGACAGGAAATGATTCTGAGATTGTCATGCGGGAATATTGTAAATGCAGGTTGACATCAAGTGCGAACACCACAATATTTCTCAAGTTAATGTCACATGCTATCTCTCAGTTTAGAGTTGAAAGCCAAAAGTCTCTTTTAAGGGACTTACAGA
>NC_061844.1:5567917-5572917 GCF_019202785.1 Penaeus chinensis | reverse complement strand
CCCTTCTTCTCCTTCTTCTCCTTCTCCTTCTCCTCCTCCTCCTTCTCCTCCTTCTCCTTCTCTCCTTCTTCTCCTTCTTTTTTCTTTTTTTTTCTTTTTTTTTTTCTTTTTTCTTTTCTTTGTTATTCATGTCTGTGCGGAAAAAGCATAGGTATTTGAGTAGCTGTTTCATTAATGCCAGAAAAAGAAAAACCTGTTCTAGATTTTTCTTCTGCAAGAAAACTACCATCAAAGATTTATGACTAACTTGATTTATTTCCATTTTCTTCCAGTACATTGTCAGACTTTGACATTCCTTAGCCTAGCTGGCAACTCCTTACGGGACGATGTCAACAATCTTTATAATTTCCTAGCTCAACCTAATACGCTGAAACTCTTGATCTGTCAGCAACAGAAATGTGCCATCGATGCAGAAATTAGAACAGAATTTGTGCTTCCTTGAAGTGTTTTGTATTTGCTGTCTTTGTACTAGTAATTATAATTCCTGAGTCTGATTTCCTCTCTTTTTAATCTTTTGTTTTGTTTTGTCTCCTCCTCCTCCTCCTCCTCCTCCTCCTCCTCCTCCTCCTCCTCCTCCTCCTCCTCCTCCTCCACCTCCTCCTCCTCCTCCTCCTCCTCCTCCTCCTCCTCCTCCTCCTCCTCCTCCTCCTCCTCCTCCTCCTCCTCCTCCTCCTCCTCCTCCTCCTCCTCCCTCCTCCTCCTCCCTCCTCCTCCCTCTCCTCCTCCTCCTCCTCCTCCTCCTCTCCTCCTCCTCCTCCTCCTCTTCCTCCTCCTCCTCTTCCTCCTCCTCCTTCCTCCTCTTCTTCATCCTCCTCTTCTCCTCCTTCTCCTTCTCTTTCTCTTCTTCTTTCTTCCCCCCCTCCCCCCTTCCTTCTCCTCTTCTCCTCTCCTCCTTCTTCTCCTTCTTCTCCTTCTTCTCCTTCTCCTCTCCTTCTCCTCCTTCTCCTTCTCTCCATCTCCTCCATCTCCTCCATCTCCTCCATCTCCTCCATCTCCTCCATCTCCTCCATCTCCTCCATCTCCTTCTCCTTCTTCCCCTTCTTCTCCTTCTTCTCCTCCTTCTCCTTCTTCTCCTTCTTCTCCTTCTTCTCCTTCTTCTCCTTCTTCTCCTTCTTCTCCTTCTTCTCCTTCTTCTCCTTCTTCTTCTCCTTCTCCTTCTTCTCCTTCTTCTCCTTCTCCTCCTTCTCCTCCTTCTCCTCCTTCTTCTTCTCCTTCTCCTTCTTCTCCTCCTTCTTCTCCTTTTCCTTCTTCTCCTTCTTCTCCTTCTCCTTCTCCTTCTCCTTCTCCTTCTCCTTCTCCTTCTCCTTCTCCTTCTCCTTCTCCTTCTCCTCCTCCTCCTCCTCCTCCTCCTCCTCCTCCTCCCCCTCCTCCTCCTCCTCCTCCTCCTCCTCCTCCTCCTCCTCCTCCTCCTCCTCCTCCTCCTCCTCCTCCTCCGCCTCCTCCTCCTACTCCTACTCCTCCTCCTCCTCCTCCTCCTCCTCCTCCTCCTCCTCCTCCTCCTCCTCCTCCTCCTCCTCCTCCTCCTCCTCCTCCTCCTCCTCCTCCTCCTCCTCCTCCTCCTCCTCCTCCTCCTCCTCCTCCTCCTCCTCCTCCTCCTCCTCCTCCTTCCTCCTCTTCTTCATCCTCCTCTTCTCCTCCTTCTCCTTCTCTTTCTCTTCTTCTTTCTTCACCTTTCCTCTTCATTTTTTCCCTTCCTCTCTTCTTCATCCCCCCTTACAACTTCTTTCTCAACCTCTGTTCTTTCATTACCATAACAGTGATATGAGTAAAAACTTGCATGTCTTCCCACCCCCAATCACAGCAACTACAGTGTCAAGTTTCTGCCATTCCCCGTTCACGATGCCATGTTGTGCATGAAGACGGCCCCTGAACGGACAGAAAACCTCATGCGCAGGATACAGGACACGCTCTATAGAAATGTGTCACCCATGAAGTATTCCAATGGACAGGCATTCAGATTACAACAGGTTCGTGGGTCTTGTGCAAGATTACTGTTGATTTGGTCGATATGAAGTCTATCCAAAAAGAAAAGATAATTTGTAAGATTATGATTTACTGCTTTACTTAGAATTAAAGTTGCCAGTTTCAGATGATTGAATAGATACATGTAACTGTTGCTTAAAATACACCCAAGGTCACGTTCCAGTATTGGAAAATATTGTTGGGAAGGGTGTGTCATCAGTGAAAGAGATGGTTTTGAAAGAGTAGTCTGCTTAAGTTTGAAGTAAAGTAGTAAATGTATTTCTTAAGATGTTAAGTTCCTTTTTTGGACTGACTTTATATTTATTTATTAACTTTTAAAAATCATGTTTCTTTCTGATGTCTAGCATTTGTAATTTCATCTAGAAGCCCATTGAAGATTTTAATCTTCATTTTCTTCCTTCTTTTCTTTTAACTCTGGCCAGGGATTCCTCTTAAGTTCAACTCAGCAGCAGGTAGACAGGCTGGTGCTACAGACGGGGGAGGCCGTGAGGACCTTGCGACGGTCAGGCAGCGACCTCGTTGGTGCAAACTCGCTGCAGTGGGCTGAGGGACTCATCACAGATGCAGACAGCTCCAAGCAGGTAGGACAGGAGACTTCTGCTTGAATGTTTTGGTTTATTATGTAGACTAGTTTATTTGGTATGTATGTATTTATATATATTAATTAATTAATTAATAATTAATTATTAATCAATTAGTTAATTAATGTATTTATGTATATATGTATGTACATATGGATATGTCTATGTGTAAGAATGTGATGAAGGTGTGTGTGTGTGGGGGGGGGGGGGGGCTGCCATTGTTATGTAAAGTTTAAGGCTATATTTTAAAAGAAAATGTACATCCATTTAGAATCCAGTTCACTTCCATTATTTTCATCCCATAAAAGATGGTTCTTAATTTATCAGCTTTACTCTTGTGATATTGGTCCTTGCCATTGCCTCTCTTGTTGAAATATTATTTAAAGCAATACAGTATATTGGATTAGTTCATCAAAGCACTCAGAAATTGCTGTCTCTCAAGTGTTTACATGTGAGTGTTTATAGTGAGGCAGCCTGAGCAATGAGGGTCACCTGTGCTCCAGTTATTTGTAGTGTATTTTGATTATGTAAATATAAATTAATTTAATTTTGCAGAAAAAAGTAAGGACTTTGGTTAGTATATTTGAAAAAAAAAGATGGACGATGGAGAAACTCATACAGACAGATATATCAAACATTGAAGGTCATACTAGTGAAGTACTGTTTGTGAAGTGGCCATGTATCCTGAAGCAATATTTATTTACAAACATCCTTTTTGCATTCTTGACTTTGCTCTTTAAGAAATGTGTTAGTTTATCTGTAGTTATTTCAAGCGTTTCCTTCATACAACTTCATGGCCTTGGCTCTTAAGTGAGATGACAACAAGTATTGTCCCACTGCCTTTCGTATATCTCTGATGATGATGTGTTTAATTATTAAGTCCTAGTGTGTGAAGTACATCTTACCATCTGTTTCTTCCTTCCCATTCATCTAAATAACTTTTGTTGTGGTATGCATGAGGTCAGAGTTCAAGTATTCATGGCTAAGATGGTATGCTGGAGTTTAAATATGGAGATCCATTTTGGTGTCCCAGATGATGCGTATATGAACAGGATATCTTTGTTATGAGTTTAGCTAGGAGGGAAGACATGTTAATTTCTCTTTATGTTTTTTGTTTTTTACACAATTTAAAGGAAATATTAATATAGAAGAAGAATTGCAAGACCTTTTCATTAGATTAAAGGTCACATTATTTATTTAAAAAATAATTCCATATATATTTCTTCTGATTGCATTGATTATTGTTTATGGAGTAAGCTTTTAAGTTAAAAACCACTCATCACTAGCAAAGATTTAATTACAGCAAAAGGTTTCAGAGATATAAATAACCTCAGTGTAATTTGTGGATGTACATTTTCTTCAAGCTCTTTTGTGGATGTATTAAGTTGTTTAGGGCAATGCAGGGAGTGATGTACCAGAAGGACCATCGTCAAGGTAAGTTCATGCGTAATGTAGTTTTTTTTTAAATAGGAGGCACTGTTATTTCCATCATGAATAGAAAGTGTTTAAAAGGAAATGGTCTGAGCTCCACATTCTCAGACATGCAAGCAAACGTGAAAACTTGTTTTGCATCAGAGATGTTTGAAATAGATTTAAAAAAAAATGGAAAGGGCTGTTGTGATATCACAAGATGAAGAAAAAAAATATGGAAAAAGATGTCAGTAGGATAAGAATTCTTGCACACAAGTGAGTTTATACAAGTCAGCATTGACACTTGAAGGTGAGGAAATGTCAGATGGTTGACTGGTTCTCTTCGTGATCTTAAAAGAATAACTTTGTGCCTTTGATGTGGTGATCATGGGTTTTGTTTTGGTGGTTTGTGCCGTTGAGGTCTCGTTTTTGGGAGGGAAGCTGTGTTTTGTAAGAGCGTTATGAATGGTTGATTTTGTATTTCTTCATTTACTGGCAAGGTTGTGTGGTTGGGGCTGTGAGAAATTGTTTGTTCATTTATTTATTTAGTTGTATGAATATTTTTTTGTTTTTTTATGTATTTGTTTATTTATTGATGTAAGTAAGTATGCTTATTGATTTGATTTAAGGTCTCTGAAGGAAGGAGAGATCCCAAGAAGGAAACGGAAATTAATTTGTTTTAAAAATGTGTGAAAATATTATATGGGGAAAAAATAAAGGTTGAAACAACGGAAACGTACGGAAAAAAAAATTGAAAAGAAGTTTAATTAAAAGAACAAACAGTAACAAAAAACAACAACAACAAAAGAAGAAAAAATGAAAGAGAGAACGAAAGAAAGAACGAAGACGTAGCTAAGAATGCGATAGGAGAGGGCGGGAGGGAGAGAGAGAGAGATCACGAAAAGATTGGGTGGGTCAAAGGGGCGGGGGAGAGGGTGAGGGGTGGGCGGGCGGGGCGAGGTAAGCGGACCCGGGATCCCAGCACATGATTGCAGCAGGATGAATGGTGTGGAGTCAGTGTAAGAC
>NC_061844.1:5552917-5555417 GCF_019202785.1 Penaeus chinensis | reverse complement strand
TCCCTCCCTCCCTCCCTCCCTCCCTCCCTCCCTCCCTCCCTCCCTCCCTCCCTCCCTCCCTCCCTCTCTCTCTCCTTCTCCTCTCCCGTCTATTACCCTCTCTTACCCCCTCTCTCCCCATTTATTCTCGCTCTTTCACAGTTCCTCGCATCGAAAATCTTTGTCGAAGCCATTTTGCAGACAGTTAACAAGAGCAGTCATCGAGGGCGAAAAGTTGGCAGATCTTTTTTTTTAGGCGAATAATTATTGGAGAAGAAGAAACGGGAGAAGAGAGGAGACACGGATAGAAAGGGAAGAGTGGAGGACAAGAGAAGACGAAAAGAGATTGGAGGTGCAAAGCGAGAGAAAAAAAAAAAAAAACGCCGATTTGATGGCACAGCAGACGTTGTGATAACGAATCAGGGAAGAGGGAAAATTAAGAGAATCAGAGAGAGGGAATAAAATAAAAGCAATCACATAGAGAAAACATGAAGAACGAGTTAAAATGTGGCAATCATATAAAGGAATGTAAAGATAATTAAAAAAAAAGAATAATCGAGGGAGACAGAGACATGGAAATAAGAGAGAATCGTATAAAAGGGAATGATTTAGAAACGATATAAAAAGAGACTTGCTGAGAAAGGGGATCACGATAAAGGAATCAAAGAGAAGGAATACAAAAAGAGAATCAGAGAGAGGGCCAATATAAAATGGGAATAAAGAAGAAGGGAGATATAAAGAGAATCAGAGAGGGCGTAATGATTGAAAAGGGAACCAGAGAGAAGGAATGTGAAAGGATAATTAGAAAGGGGGGATTGTAAGAAAAAAAATAATGAAGGGAATTTTAAAAGAATTAGAATGGGAAAATTGTGAAAAGGGAATTCAAGAAAGAAAAGATAGGACACGACGAGAAAAGAATTACGAGTTACACGTTGTACAAACGCGTTGAGAGAAAGGGCGAAAAATGGCGCGAAAAAAGTCGACTTTTATTAATGAGAAAGAAAGTTGACATATGCTCTGCCATTCATGTGTGGAGGACGTTGTAAATGTGAGGGAGTCAAGAGACATATAACAAAATAGAACGAAGCGAAGCGAAGGAAAGACAACGAGAAAGGTATCGTAAAATCTTTCTCGCATGGGATCAGTAGCGGATTTTTTTATTTGTTATTTTTATGCACACACGCACACACAGACTCACACATATATATGTATAACGTCACGTCACGTCCACCGGAGCCGGAATGAACGCGTGCATGCGTGCGTGCAAGCGGGCGATCGGTTGCCGCGTCTGATAGCACGGATCTTTCGCCTCGGAAGAAAACAGTCGCGTTCAGTCGGAACAGGGGCCGCTAGCGTCGTTGGGGGGGGGGGGGGGGGGGCGTTAGACTCCGCTCGTCTCTTGTTTTCGTTTTTCTTGGTATGTTGTGAGGGCTTGATTGGGGGTGATAGGGGTGGTGGTGGTGATGGTGGTGACGATGATGGTGATGTGGGTGATGGTGGTGACGATGGTGGTGATGATAGTGATGTTTATGGTGATGAGGGTGATGGTTATGGTGATGAGGATGGTCTTGTTGAAAATGGTGATGATGGTGATGTTGAGTAGGATAGTTCTTTTTTCAGCTTTCACGTATTTGCATTGATATTGTTTTACTCATAAACTTTTACATTTGTTGGGAAGCTAGAAAGACGATCTTCTTTTGTTTTTCTTTTCTTTTTGACTTTTTGACGATTGTTGCGGTTTGATGGCGATGCTGGTGATGATTTGTTTTTGCTGATTTCTGATTTATTTGAAGTTAGAGAAGTTAGGTTATTGGGTATATTTCGAGTAAATTTTTGTATAGGGTAATTATGGGTCAGGTCGCGCTGACTAATTTACTAATTTATTCATCTTTTGAATATTTGTGCACCTTCTCGCTTCTGGTCATCAATTCTCTGCCGTTTCATTTTTTTTTCTAAATGTTGCCTTTTACTTTAGCTTTATAATCGCCTTCCCCGTCATAAGAATGGGAGTCAGTTTGGTGAGTTAATTAATAACACTCTCCTGCCTCACTCATTCACCTCCCCTCACTCACTCACTCACTCACTCACTCACTCACTCACTCACTCACTCACTCACTCACTCACTCACTCACTCACTCACTCACTCACTCATTTATTCACTCACTCATTCACTCACTCACTCACTCGCGCACGCCCGAACAAGCGTTCATGTGTATTTACCCACTTTCCAAGGTTCACCTCATTTCCGTACCATATTTCACCCCCGAGGGCGTGTGTGGGCGTGCGAGGGCTTTGTAAAGCGTGGGCGGAGGGATTTTGTAGCGGAATCAGACCACGGTTCGTCGCCGTGTCTGTAAGGGCGAGAGACAAAAGGGTTTGGAAATTCAGAAGTTTGCTTTCTCTTCTCTTCTCTTCTCTTCTCTTCTCTTCTCTTCTCTTCTCTTCTCTTCTCTTCTCTTCTCTTCTCTTCTCTTCTCTTCTCTTCTCTTCTCTTCTCTTCTCTCCCTCTCCCTCTCCCTCT
>NC_061844.1:5517917-5550417 GCF_019202785.1 Penaeus chinensis | reverse complement strand
CTATTCTCCCTATTCTCCCTATTCTCCCTATTCTCCCCTATTCTCCCCATTTCTCCCCTATTCTCCCCCATTCTCCCCTATTCCCCCTATTCTCCCTATTCTCCCTATTCTCCCTATTCTCCCCTATTCTCCCCATTTCTCCCCTATTCTCCCCCATTCTCCCCTATTCTCCCCTATTCTCCCCTATTCCCCCTATTCTCCCCTATTCTCCCCTATTCTCCCCTATTCCCCCTATTCTCCCTATTCTCCCCTATTCTCCCCTATTCCCCCTATTCTCCCCTATTCTCCCCATTTCTCCCCATTTCTCCCCTATTCTCCCCCATTCTCCCCTATTCTCCCTATTCTCCCCATTTCTCCCCATTTCTCCCCTATTCTCCCCCATTCTCCCCTATTCTCCCCTATTCCCCCTATTCTCCCTATTCTCCCCTATTCTCCCCTATTCCCCCTATTCTCCCTATTCTCCCCTATTCTCCCCTATTCCCCCTATTCTCCCCTATTCTCCCCTATTCTCCCCTATTCTCCCCTATTCTCCCTTATTCTCCCCTTCGTAACGAACAGCGCCGCAGAACCGACTTCCGACCGAGATTCCCGAAGCACTTGTGGGGCGCCGCCCCTCGTACGCAAGGCCGAGCGCCGTCGTAGGGTCTCCCTCTCTCTCCGTTTTCCTCTCGGTGGGTGGGGATTTACGGAAAGGCGATTATGCTGCTGAGGTGAAGGACATTTCGTTGTTGTTGATCGGTGTATTTTTTGTTTTGTTTTTTTCGTTATTGTTGCGGGTTTGTTCGCGCTCTCTCTCTCTCTCTTTCCTTCTGTTCCTTCCAAATCCCTTCCTTTCCTTATCCCTCTTCCCTCTACCTCTCTCCCTTGACACCTTCTGTCTTCCCCTCTTCTTCCCTCTATCTGCCCCCCGTCTCCCTCTTTCCGATCTTTCCTCCTGTTATTCTTTCTCTCTTCTCTTATTCTCTCTTTTCGTACTCTCCCTTCTTTCTTCTCATTCTCGTTTTTCTCCCCTCTCTTACTCTCTTTTTCTCCCTTCTCTTACTCTCTTTTTCTCCCTTCTCTTACTCTCTTTTTCTCCCTTCTCCTACTCTCTTTTTCTCCCTTCTCTTACTCTCTTTTTCTCCCTTCTCTTACTCTCTTTTTCTCCCTTCTCTTACTCTCTTTTTCTCCCTTCTCTCAATCCCTCGTCATTCTTCCTACCTACATTTCCCGTGTCTCCCGTCTCCCCTGTGCTCCCCCCACCCCCCGCCTCCGCTTGCGTGACACTCCATCATTGACGCCCTGTGGTTGAAACCGGCGTCGATTCAGGTCGTTTGCGGAACGCACTCGCTCTGTACGCGTGGAGGAGACAAAGGGAGGGAGGGAGGGAGGGACGGAAGATGTTAGGAAGGGAGGGAAGATGTTAGGGAGAGGGAGGGAGAGGGAGAGGGAGAGGAGGGAGGAGGGAGGGAGGGAGGAGGGAGGGAGGGAGGAGGGAGGAGGGAGGGAGGAGGGAGGGAGAGAGGGAGGGAGAGAGGGAGGGAGAGAGGGAGGGAGAGAGGGAGGGAGAGAGGGGAGGGGAGAGAGGAGGAGGAAGAGGGAGGGAGATAGGGGGGGAGAAGAGGGAGGGGGAGAGGAGGGATAGGAGAGGAGGGAGAGAGGGAGGGAGAGAGGGAGGAGAGAGGGAGGGAGAGGAGGGAGAAGGGAGGGAGAGGGGAGGGAGAGAGGGAGGGGAGAGGGGGGATGGTGGATGTGAGAGGGCGTAGGGCGACGGAGTGGGATCGCTAGGGAGGGAGTCGTGGGCCGTGGCGTCCTGCTCCTGCTGCCCGCAGAAATCGCCACGGTCCCCACCGTTTGTTGGCCCGTGAATGCCTGACTGAGCAATGAAGCAATCTCGGCACACCAACACTGTTTAGTTGAAACCCCTTTTTTTTTCCCCTCCGCGCGGCGCTTATGGCATAATGAGTGGGTCCCTTTCCCCTCTCGCGTGATGTTGGAATCGTACGAATTCGCGGCGATGACTGGAATCGGGGTCGTTTGGGCGGGTTGTTTATGATTTGTAGAAAGTAGTTTGTTTTTTTTGTGTGTGTGTGCAATTTTTTTTTTTTTTTTTTCCATGTTTTCTTTCTTTTAGTTCTTGGGGATTTACAAGTGCTTTCGTGTTGGATAATTTTTTTTTCTTTCTGTCTACGTTTATTTTTTTCCTTCCTTTCTTTTTTTTCCGTTGTTGTTTTTTGTTGTGGGAAATAGTTCGTTTCCTGTTTATTAATTCGGATGTGTTTGTTTACCGTTTATTTATTTATTTATTTATTTTTTTATTTATTTATTAATTTATAGTTTTTTTTTATTATTGTTATTTTATTTATTTTACTTTCTCCTTTTGCAATAACGTCGTGTCACCCTCGCCCCCCTTTAGCCTTGTTTCAAAGGTATGTAATTAATTTGTCATGCCATTCTTTACTTTTCTCTTTCCGTCTTTCATTTCTTCTCTTTCCCTTCTTTTGTTTCCTTTTCTTTTCATTTTTACTCACGCTTTCCTATTTCTTCTCTCCCTTGCCTTCTGCTCTCTCCCTCTTCCTTTCATCTAATTTTATTCTTTCCTTTGCATCAGTTCTCTCTCCTCTTCCATCTCCCTCCCTCCCTCCCTCCCTCCCTCCCTCACCCTCCCCCCCTCCCTCACCTCCCCCTTCCCTCCCTCCCTCCCTCACCTCCCCCTTCCCTCCCTCCCTCACCTCCCCCTTTCCCTCACCTCCCTCCCTCTCCCCCTTTCCCCTTCCCTCCCTCCCTCCTCCCTCACCCCTCCCTCAACTCCCCCCTCCCTCAAACCCCCCCCTTCCCCCACCCTTCCCCCCCCCTTACCTCTCCCCCCCCCCTTCCCCCTATCCCCCCCCCCTTCCCCCTTTTACCCCCCCCCTTCCCCCCTATCCCCCTCCCTTCCCCCTATTTCCCCTCCCTTCCCCCTACCCCCTCCTTCCCCCTACCCCCCTCCCTTCCCCCTATCCCCCCTCCCTTCCCCCTACCCCCCTATCCTTTCTTTTGTCGGCGAATCGACCCGGAAATTTTTCAGTCCGCAATTTTTAGGAAGAATATTACGGCACATCATCGTCGCCCATTTGTTTCTCCCTTCTGCGTGCGTGCGTGCGGCGTAAAGGTCGGGGGGGGGGGGGGGGGCGCGCGCACTCGGCGGCTCTTGCCTCGGGCGGTGCGCGGAGAGGGGTGGCGGAGGGGTGGGGGGTTTGGAAGGAGGGGGAAGAGGGGTGGTGGGTATGGAGGTGGAAGAGGGGTTGGGGTGGGGGGAAAGGGGAGGGGAAATGGGGTAATGGGCTGGGGGACAGGGGAAGTGATGAAGGGGAGCTGGAAAAGGAGTTTCCAAGTTAAAGGGGTGGATAGAGAGAGAGTAGAGGAAAAGAGAGAAAAGAGAGAAAGGAGAGAGAGAAAAGAGAGAGAGAAAAGAAAGAGAGAAAAGAGAGAGAGAAAAGAGAGAAGAAAAGAGAGAAAAGAGAGAAAATATAGAGAGAAAAGAGAGAAAATAGAGAGAGAAAAGAGAGAAAAGAGAGAGAGAAAAGAGAGAGAGAAAAGAGAGAGAGAGAAAAGAGAGAGAGAGAGAAAGAAAGAAAGAAAGAAAGAAAGAAAGAAAGAAAGAAAGAAAGAAAGAAAGAAAGAAAGAAAGAAAGAAAGAAAGAAAGAAAGAGAGAGAGAGCATATATCAAGCAAAATATAACAGCCAAACAAGGGAAGAACCCCCGGAACGAGAGACTTAGAGTAATGAGAGAAACCTTGGCAATGCAACCTCACCGAGAGTAGCAAATGGGAGAGAGAGTGAGAGAGAGAGAAAAAAAAAATGCTGACGTGGCGTTTTATTTACGCCGTTGTGGGAATGCGCGTGTTGTGATTAGATTCCTTACGACGAGGAGAGATTAGGGTAGGGGCGGGGTGTGGGGTGTGGGGTGTGGGGTGTGTGGGTGGGGAGATGTGGGGGTTCGTGTGAGTTTGGGGTGTACTTTTCTTGATTTGCAGATAATGGCGGTAGTTTGATTCTCGTCTCCTGTCTTGTTTTTAGTTTCTCCGTGTCTCTGTCCTAAAGTCTCTCTCTTTCCTCTTTCTCTCTTCTCTCTTTTACTCTTTTCTCTCGTTCTCCATTCTCTCATTCACCTCATTCTTCCTCTTTCTCTCTTTCTCCATTCTCCCCATTTTCTCATTCTCTCTTTCTCACTTTCTCTCTTTCCTCATTCTCTCATTCTCTCATTTTCTCTTTCTCTCTTCTCCAATCTCTCTTCATCTCCATTCTCCCCTTTCCTCACTTCTCATCTTTCTCCCCATTCCTCAATTCTCTCATTCCTCTCATTCTTCTCATTCTCACATTCTCTCAAATTCTCCTCTTTCCCTCTTTCCTCTCTTTCTCCTCTTTCTCTCCTTCTCACTTTCTCTCATTCTCTCATTCTCTCATTCGCTCATTCTCTCTTTCTCTCTTTCTCCTCTTTCCTCTTTTTCCCCTCCTTTCTCCACCCCAAAACCGTTCTTTCTTTTTTACAACCAACCCCCCCCCCCCTCCCCCCCCCCCTCCCATCTTCTCTCTTTCCCCCCCCCCTTTTTTCTTTTTCCCCTTTTTCTCTTTTTCCCCTTTTTCCCTCTTTTCTTTCCCCCTTTCCCCCCTCTTTTTTCTTTTTTCCCCATCCCCTCCCTCCCCCCTTCCTTTTTCCTCCCCTCCCTTCTTTTTTCCTCCTCCTCCCCTCCTCTTCCTTCTCCCCTCCTTTTCCCCCTCCTCCCCTCCTCCCCTCCCCCCCTCCTCCCCCCCTCCTCCTCCTCTCCCTCCTCCTCCTCCTCCTCCTCCTCTCCCTCGTTTTCCCCCGTCGGATTTGCGTCCTCCCCTTCCTCCCCGAGGCCTTGAGGGGCCTTCCTCGCCCCCGTGTGACGGCCCCGCAAGATGACTGCGAACTTCCGTGTGAGTGTCCCCCTGGAAGCCGGAGTGTGTTGGGCCGAGATAAAAAGGAGGGAAGGGGAGGGAGGGAGGAGGAGGGAGGGAGGGAGGGGAGGGAAGGGAGGGAGGAGGGAGGGGAGGGGAGGGAGGGGAGGGGGGGGAGGGAGGGGGAGGGGGGAGAGGGGAGGAGGGAGGAAGGGAGGGAAGGGTGCATTTTATACAGTTTTTTTATTTATTTGTTTGTTTGTTTCTTTCTTTATTCGACTTTGTTTGTTGTCATTCATTTAACGCATTTGATATGCATTTTTTAACTTTTTGTTATATTATTGATTTGTTATTTTTATTTATTTATTCTTTTCTTCATTTATTGGATTTTATATTTGTTCTCATTCATGTATGGTTGGCTTTATCATATTCGTTATTTTTTTGTTATATTATTTTGATTTTTTTTGTTATATTTTTTATAATTACTCTTGTGTTCTGCTTGTCATTGTGTCGGTGTTTGTGAAGGAAAGCATGATGCATTTGCAATATAGAAAGCATTGCATTACGAGACTTTTTTTTTTCCCCTGGATTAAACAAAGAAGGAAAAAAATATAACAGGAAATACGAAAAAAAAAAAGATGAATGAAGAATTGAAAGAGAGAAAAAAAAAAAATTGAATAGACAGAAGACAAAACATCTTTTCCAACGAAACCGATAGATTCCGAAAGCGAAAATACCTTTTTGTTTCGTTGATTTACATACTAACCTGAAGACGTCATTCGGATTTGCATAATAGGCGTTAAAAGAGGAACCGGATTTTGGAATGATTTTTTTTGTTGCGATTTGACCTCCGTAAACTGTTATCTTTCTCTCTCTCTCTCATTGTTTTTTTTTTTTTTTTTTTTTTTCTTTGTCTGTTTTCATTGTCGTTATAATGACCCCGGTTTTTTTTTTTTGTATGTATTTTTTATTGTGTGTGAATTCCGTTACCTTGAGCTTGCTTTTATTATTATTAATTTTTTTTTTTCCCCCTCTTCCTTATCGTCCTCCTCACTACTTACTTCCTTTTCTCCTTTCCTCCTCCTCTTGTTCTTCTTTATCCTCCATACTTTTTCGTCCTTCTCTTTCTTTTTTCTTCTTCTCTTCTTCTCTTCCTCTTCCTCCCTTTTTCTTCCCTTTCCCCCCTTTCCCCCCCCCCCTCCCCTCCTCCCCTCCTCCTCCTCCTTCCTCCTCCTCCTCCTCCTCCTATCCCCCCCCTCCTCCTCCTCCTCCCCTCTTCCCCTCCTCCCCCCCTTTTTCCTCCCCTCCCTCCCCCCCTCCCACTTTCCCCCTCCTCCTCCTCCCCCCCCCCTCCTCCCCCCCTCCTCCTCCTTCTCCTCCTCCTCCCCTCCTCCCCTCCTCCTCCCCTCCTCCCCTCCTCTTTCCCCCTTTTCCTCCCTCCCCCTTCCCCCCCTCCTCCTCCTCCCTCCTCCCTCCTCCTTCCTCCTCCTCCTCCCCCTCCTCCTCCCCCTCCTCCTCCACCTCCTCCTCCTCCCTTTTTCCCCCCCTCCTTTCCCCCTCCTTCTCCTCCTTTCCCCCTCCTCCTACTCCTCTCCCCCCCCTCCCCCCCCTCCTCCTCCTCCTCCCCTCCCCCCTCCTCCTCCTCCTTTTTCCCCCCCCTTTCCCCCCTCCTCCTCCTCCCCCTCTTTCCCCCTCCCCCACCCCTCCTCCTCCCCCCTTTTCCCCCCTGCCCCCTCCTCCCCTCCCTTTCCCCCACCTCCTCCCCCCCACCCCCCCTCCTCCTCCTCCCCTTTCCCCCCCCCTTTCCCCTCCCCCCTCCTTTTCCCCCCTCCTCCTCCCCTTTCCCCCTTCCCCCCCCTCCTCTTCTCCCCTCCCTTTTTTTCCCCCCTCCTCCTCCCCCTCCTCCCCCCCCCCCACCTCCCCTCCTCCTCCCCCTCCTCCTTTCCAAACCCCTCCTCCTTCCCCATTCCCTTTTCCCCTCCTCCTTTCCTCCTCCTTCCTCCCCCTTTCCTTTTTCCCCCCCCTCCCCTCCTTTCCCCCCCCCCTTCCTCCTCCTCCTTTCCCTCCTCTCCTCCTCCCCCTTTCCCCCTCCTCCTTTCCCCCTCCCCCCTCTCCCCCCTCCCCCCCCCCACCCCCCTTTCCCCTTATCCCCTATTTCCTTTTCCCTTTCCTTTTCCCCCCTTTCGTCTCCGCATCCTCCTCCTCCATGTTAATTGTGTCTCAAGTAATAAGCAGGCGTAAATTCAGGGTCGAGGCACGTCAATCTCTGACCTGCACGCGCGAGGGTCTTTTTTAAACCTTGCCACTTAATCCCTATTGGCTGATGATTCCCTCCCCTCCCACTCCTTGTCTTTTCTTCTTTCTCCTTCTTTCCCTCTTTCCCTCTTTCTCTTTCTGTCCTCAGCCCTTTCGCCTCTCGCTACTCTTTGCTCCTTTCTCTTATCTTCTTTTTATCTTTTCTTTCTCTGTTCCCCTCTCTTCTCTTCTCTTCTTTTCTCTTTTCTCTTTTCTCATTTTTTAAATATTTTTTTTCTCTTTTTTATTTTCTTTTCTCTCTTCTCTTCTCTTCTCTTCTCTTCTCTTCTCTTCTCTTCTCTTCTCTTCTCTTATCTCTGTCTCACTCTTTCTTTCTTTCTTTCTTTCTTTCTTTCTTATGAACAGATACGCGTGAGCACAGGCACTTGCGCGTGCGTGTCATGCACTTAACAAGATGGAATATGCAACGGAATTTTTCATTTTCTCTCTCATTGAATAGAGCACGTTACGTTTTCGCTCCGTTTCGTTCAACGTCAGCGAGAGAACATGTTCTGTCTATCCATCTATCTCACCATCTATCAGTCTATCTATTTATTTATCTATCTGCAATTTTTTTTTTTTTTTTAGAGGTAGCTAGCTCTGTTTGGATATTCATATGACGCAGAGCAGGGATCGAGCATAGAAATTCAATCGCCCGTTCCTTCTTATTCCTCATTCGCCCCATCTAGATTTAATCTGCCGCTTGATGAGACGCCCGACAACGTTGATGCCCGCAATGGGGCCCGGGTTTGGGGCTCGCACCTGAACGGGGCCCCCCGGGAAGCTTTCGGGGGGGGGGGGGGCGGGGGGGGGGTGGTGGGTTTGGTGTTTTGTGTGTGTGGGTGTGATGTGTGTGTTTTTGTGTGTTTGTGGTGTTTGTGTGTGTGCCCTGTGTGTGTGTGGTGTGGTTTTGTGTGTGGTGTGTTTGTGTGTGTGTGGTGGTGTGTTGTTGTGTGTGTGGTTTGAATAGAGAGAGAGGAGAGAGAGAAGAGAGAGAGAAAAGAAGAGAGAGGGGAGAGAGAGGAGAGAGAGGAGGGGAGAGAAAAGAGAGAGAGAGAGAAAAAAAAAGAAAAAAGAAAGAGGAACGTAATGAAGTAAAAAGAATGCTCTAGTGTAAAACATCCCTAGCATGCAGCGTGGATGTCTAGAGATTATGTATATGTATTACAGTACATAAATATGTATACATGTATGCTGTGTGTTGAAAAGTCTGGTGCTTTAGTAAAAAGTCGCTTTGGCCCTTTTTTTTTAAAAAAAAGGCCTTTTTGCAAGAACCTCCTGCATTTGGCTACTTGGGGAAGGACACGTTGTTGGGAAAAGAGGGGGGAGGAGGTGTGGAGGGAAGGAGAGGAAAGGAGAGGAAAGGAGAGGAAAGGAGAGGAAAGGGGAGGGGAAAAGGAGAGGAAAAGGGAGGAGAGGAAAAAGGGAAAAGGAGAGGAAGAGGAGAGGAGAGGAGGGAGAGGAAGGAAGGGGGAGAGAAAAGAGGGGAGAGGAAAAGTAGGAGAGAAAAGAGAGGAGATGAAAAGAGAGGAGAGGAAAAGAGAGGAGAGGAAAAGAGAGGAGAGGAAAGAGAGGAGAGGAAAGGAGAAGAGAAGAAAGAATAGAAGAGAAGAGAGAAAAGAAGAGAAGAGAAGAGAAGAGAAGAGAAGAGAAGAAAGAAAGAGAAAAAGATAAGAAAGAGAGTGAAAAGAAAAAAAATGTAAGGGTGGAAGGGAGGAAAAGTAGAAAATAAATAGGAGGTAGCGATTTAAGGGAAGGCAAGGGAAGGGAGATCGGGAGGAGAGGAGAGAGGAGAGAAGGTGAGGTTGATGGGGAGGATGGGAGCAGGGAGGGATTGAGCGAAGGAGTAAGTAAGTAGGGGAGTGGCCTACAGTAAGAGAAGAGGAAAGAGGAGAGCGGGCGGGTTGCGTGTTTAGCACGTCACCCCCGCCGGCATTGTTGTTCGTTATAGGTTTGGCCACAGTGGAGAGGCCAGGGGAAGGGGCAGGGGCAGGAGCAGGGGAAGGGGAAGGGGAAGGGGCAGGGGCAGGAGCAGGGAAAGGGGAAGGGGTAGAGGGAAGGGGAAAAGAAGGGGTAGAGAGATAGTGGAAGGGAGAAGGGAGAAGGGAGAAGGGGAAGGGGGAAGGGGAAGGGGAAGGGGGAAGGGCCGATGATGTCATGCGTATGACCGTGGGAGTTTTTTTTTGCAAGGATTTAACAAGAGGGGTTTGAAGAGATTTACGCTTAGGTTATTGCTTTCTTGGTTTTGTTGGTATTATTCTCGTTGGAAGCGATTTTGTTGTTTTATAGAAGGGGATTAAATGGGTTTTTGTATGTCATTAACGCTGTTAAATGAAACGTTCGGAATTTGTTTCACTCTCTCACTCATCCCTCTCTCTCTCTCTCTCTCTCCCCTTCTCATCTTTTTCTCGACTCCATCTCTCTCTTCCTCTCTCCCTTCCTCTCTCTTTTCCCCCCCCCTCTCCTCCCGTTATCTTTACCTTCCCCCCCTGTTTTCTCTCCTCGTTCCTCCTTCCCTATCCCCTCCCCCCTACGCCCCTACTCTTTCCCCCTTCCCCTCTTCCCCAATCTCTCCCTCGCTCTCTCCTCCCACCCCTCCCACCTTGCTAGCGTCCCCATCTCCCTGTGCTAATCGGTGGCCAGGTGGCAGTTAGTACAAGCGGTGCGTAGGAAATGTTGGGTGATTCACGGAGGACCATGACACACTTAGGAAACCCGCTGGACGGAGGTGGAACGAGGGGAGGGGAGGGGTGGGGAGGGGGAAAGGGGAGTGGGAGAAAGCAAATGGGGAGGGGTGTGGAGAGGGGAGGAGAGGGAAGGGGAAGGGAGAGTTTTGGGAGGTGTGGAAGAAGGGAAGAGATTAGGAAAGAGAGGCGATTTGGAGGAGGGGGTGAGATCGAAGAGGAGATGGGGGAAGGGAGGTAACGTAGGGTGCAAAAGGGAAATAGGGAAGGGAAGGGAGGGGGAGGGACGATCAAAGGGTGTACCTGGTTAGAAAGAGAGGGAGGATCGAGGGGGGGGGGTCAAAGGAGAGTGAGTGCTCGGGGTTGAAAACGGAGGGTGGAATAGGAGAGAAGATTGAAGAGAAAAGGATGAGGAGTGGATAGGAAAGAAGGAATGGCATACAAAATAGGAGAAGGGGTAGTAGATGCAAAGGCAAGGGCAAGGGGGATATTAAGAAATAATAACGATGATAATCATGATGGTGATAAAGATGGCGAAGACAAGAAAATCACAGAGAAGATAGGAAAAGGAGATGAGATAAGGGAATAAGAAAAGGAAATAAAAAAAAGGAGAAGAAGAAAGATAAGAAAAAAGAGAGGAGAGAGAGAAGAGAAGAGAAACAAGAGAAGAGAGATAAGAGAAAAGAGGGGAGTGGAGGAGGAGGAGAAGGTGAAACGTGTGATACTTCTCGCCGAGATGAGAAGGCCACAGGTGCTTTTTTTTCTCTCTCTCTCTCTCTCTCCCCCACCTCTCTCTCTCTCTCTCTCTCACTCTCTCCTCTCTCACTCCTCTCTCTCCTCCCGCTCTCTCTCTCTCCTTTTAACCCAAATTGGCTTTCTTGCTTGATGTATTGGGAAACAGATGGGGTGGGGATGGGGGTGGGGGGGGGCGGGCGGGGGCAGCAGCTGTTGCAGTTGTGATGGCTGTAGGAGTTGTTATGTGGATGGGGGTTATGCATCTTTGAAGACGATGGTGTTTGTCGTGGGCAGCGTCGGGAGCGTGGTCGTGGTTGTCATTTCGTTATTACTTTTGTTATTGTTATTGTTATTATTGTTATTGTTTTTGTTGTTGCTGTGTTATTACCATGGGTATTTTTATCGTTAATGTTACAGTTATTATATATTATCGGGTGTATCGTTGTTTGTTGTTATTTGTTTTTTTGTTATTGTTATTATTATTATTATTATTATTTTTAAAATTTTTATTATTATTATTTTTAAAATTATTTTTAATAGTATTTTTTTATTAATTTTATTATTATGTTTCCATGGTCTTGTTATCATGTTTTAGATTTTTTTACATAATTCTAAATTAATTTCTTCATGCTTTTTTTTATCTTTTTTTCCCCGTTTGTACGCACCAACCTCACATACACACATACACGACATACACACAAAACACACATACACAAAATACACACCTACACACATCCACACATACAACACAACACAACACACACAGACACACACATCACACACAACACACACCACACCCCCCACCCCACACCACACCACACACACACAAAACCCCACACACACATACACACACAACACACCCAAAACACAACCATATACAAAATACTAGCCTATGAGAGTTAGAGAAAGTAGAAGAGTTGAAGTTTTTGATAAGTAGAAAGATAATAAATCAACAGAAAATACAAAAACAAACAAACAAACGAGCAAAAACATATTTAAGACAAAGAGCAGAAAAATCCCACAAGAGGAACTGAAAGATCAAAAGAGTGAGAGAGGCTTAGAAAGAGAGAAAAAAAAGAAGAAAAGGAAAAGAAATAAAGATGAAAAGGCGGTTAACAAAGACTTTGCTGCTTTGCTTGTTGCGGGCGCGGGGCGGCCGGGGCGGCGGGGGGGGGCGGGGCGACTGGGGGGGGGGGGAGGCGGAGTCAAGGCGCCATTGACATCTGTGAATCGTGGGGTGGGGTTGGGGAAGAGAGGGGAAGGAGAGGGGTTTGGGGGTAGGGGAGGGTAGGGGTAAATGGGGAGGAAGGATTTACATGGGAAGGTTGAAAGGGGAATGGCAAGGGGAAAGGGGGGGAAAATTAAGAAGGAGGGGAAGGGGGAAAGGGGGAGGGGGGGGGAGGGGAGGGAGGAGGGTGAGGGGGGGAGGGCGGGAGGGGAGGGGAAGGGGAGGGAGGAGGGAGGGGAAAAAGGGGAGGAGGAGGGGAAAAAGGGGAGGGGAGGGAGGGGGGAAGAAAGAGGGGAGGGGGGGAGGAAGAAAGGAGGAGGAGGGAGGGAAAAAGGGGAGGGGAGGGAGGGAGGGGAAAAAAGGGGGGAGGAAGAAAGGGGAGGAGGGAAGAAAGGAGGGAGGGAAGAAGTGGAGGGAGGGAGGAGGGGAGGAGGGAGGGAAGAAAGGGAGGGGAGGAGGAAAAAGGGAGGGAGGGAGGGAGGGAGGAAGGAAGGAAGGAAGGGAGGGAATAAAGGTGAGGGGAGGGAGGGAGGGAGTAAAGGAGAGGGGAGGGAATAAAGGGAGGGGAGGGGAGGGGAGGGATAGTGGAAGGGGTAGAGGAAAGATTGGGAGGAAGGGGGAAGGGGGGGTGACTTCTTGCCCCCGTCCGCCACAACGAGCATTTTGCGGTCATTTTCGTGGCTGAATAAAACGTCGCTTTGATGTTTATTTGGGGTCGTGTATTCGCCGTCATTTTGCTCTCGTTTGTAGCGATATGTCTCTCGGGCGCTTTTTTTTTGGGGGGGGGGTCGTGGTTACTTAGATTTGTTTAATTGTTTTCCTTCTTTTCTTGAGCTGTTTTTTTTAGGGGATATTTTTTTTTTCTTTGTCTCGTGTGCTTTGTTGCGTACGTATAACGTTGGCACCTTTCTCTCTCTGTCTTTCTCTTTCCCCCTTTCTCTCTTTCTCCCTTTCTCTCTTTCTCCCTCCCTTTCTTTCTTTCTTTCCCTCCTTTTCTCTCCCTCTCTTCCTCCTTCCTCTCTCCCTCCTCCTCTCTTTCTCCCTCCCTTTCTTTCTTTCTTTCCCTCCTTTTCTCTCTCCCTCTCTTCCTCCTTCCTTTCTCCCTCCTCCTCTCTTTCTCCCTCCCCCTTCTCCCTCCCTCCCCCCCCTCTTCCTTCCTCCCCCTCCCTCCCCTCCCCCCCCCTCCCCCCTCACCCCCCTCCCTCCCTCCTTCCTTTCCCTTCCTCCCCCATCCCCCCCCTTCCTCCCTTTCCCTTCCTCTTTCCATCACGCTCTTCCCCTGTCTTCCTTTCCTCCTTCTCCCTCCCTCTCCCTCCCTCTCCCTCATTTTACCCCTCCCCCCCCCCATCCACACACACACACACACACCCCGTCTCGAGTCTGTGCATCTGAAACGAGACTTCGAATTTCGCAACACTATAATGCACCGGAAAAAAAAAGGTAACCCATTTATCTGCAGCGGCTTGAGAAACACGTGTTTGGAAAGAGCCGGGTATCGATGTCACGCTCGATTTAACGGACGTGTGGAGGAAATTTCGATTAGGGAATTTGCGACGGTTGGGTAGATCATGAATAGGCAAATGATTATAATGATCGTGATATGCGGTAGATGGGTGGATAGATGGGTAAGTGGGGATGAATGGGGGATAGATGGAAATTTTGAATAATGATCGTGAAGTAATGAAAAACGCGTAGAGACGGGCATAATGGAGAGAAAAGACAGTGGAAGAGGAGGTTGATGAATATTGAGCAATTGATGTTTGGTGAATCACGAAGGAACCACCACCTGGAAAAAAAAACACACACAAAAAAACAGTGAAATGAGCAAATAGACGAATAAGGAACGGGATGATTGACGGGGTGAAAGAGAGGGAAGACAAGACAAGGAGTTGAGAGAAAAAATGACGCAAATAGTCAATGATAAGGAAACCGAAGTGCCCCTCGGAGTCTACTGGGGGGAAGGGAGAGGGAGGGAGGGGAGCTGATAGGGAGGGGGCGGGAGAGGGAGAGGATGGGAAAAAGGAGAGGAAGGGGGGGGAGAGGGAGAGGAGAGGGAAAAGGAGAGGGAGAGGGTGGGTTGGGGGGGTTTAAGCCATTCACGCGGACGCAACTGGTTTGCTCTCTTCCGGAGCCGCTGGGGAGCTTGGGATAGTGGGTGTCTCTCTTGTTAAGAATATCTTTTTCTTTCTTTTTCCCTTTTTTCGCTCTTTTTTTTTCTTTTTCGTTTTCTCTCTTTTTTCACTTAATTGTCTTTTTTTTCCCCCCTCTCCCTCTCTCTTCTCTCTCTCTCCTCTCTCCTCATCTCTCTCTCATCTCCTCTCTCACTTTTCTTCTCCCTCTCTCTCTCTCACTCTCCTCCCTCTTCCTCTCCCAACTCTCTCTCTCCTCTCTCTCCTCTCTCTCTTCTCCCTCTTCCTCTCTCCTCTCTCTCCTCCCTCTCTCTCTCTCTCTCTCCTCTTTCCCCTCTCTAAATATCCCTCTCTCCTCTCCCCTCTCTCTCCTCTCTCTCCTCTCTCTCCTCTTCCTCTCCCCTTCTCTTTCCTCCTTTCTCCATTCTTCTCTCTTTTCCTCTCTTTCCCCTTTTTCTCTCTTTCCCCTCTTTCTCTCTTTTCCTCTTTTTTCTCTTTTTCCTTTTCCCCTCTCTCTCTCCCCTTTTTTTTTGTGTGGGGGGTGGTGTGTGTTTTGGGGTGTGTGTTTTGTGTGTGTTTTGTTGTTTTGTGTGTGTGTGAACTTTTGGGGAATAAATGAAGTAGGGGGAGAGAGAGAGAAGAGATAAGAGAGAGAGAAGAGAGAGGAGAGAGAGAGAGAGAGAAGAGAAGAAGAGAAAAGAGAGAAAGAAAGAAAGAAAGAAAGAAGAAAGAAAGAAAGAGAAAAGAGAGAGAGAGAGAAGAAAGGAAAAAAAATGCAGAGGGGGAAACAAAAGATAAAAAGGTGTTCAAAGTGCCCTTTCTCGAGATAAAGGCGCTTCCTCTCGCCGCGCCCTACAAAATCCTTTCCCCCTCCCTCTTCCTCTCCTCTACCCTTAACCTCCTCCCTCTCTTCCCTTTCCCTGTCTCCCTCTAATTCCTATCTTCCTACCTTTTCTTTTCCCCTCCCTCTCCCTCTCCCTCTCTCTCCGGGTCTCCCTCCCCTCCCCCCTCCCCTCCCTCCCCTACCCTAAACCCCACCCTACCCTACCCTACCCCACCCTACCCAAAAAACCCTACCCCCCTACCCTACCCTACCCTACCCTACCCTACCCCACCCCAAACCCCAACCCTTTCCCCTCCCCCCAACACCCCCCCCCCACCCCCCCCGGGCCCCCCATCACCAAACTCGTTCCCGTGCACAAGGAAATGTTTTTTGGCACGTCCGTAAGGCGCTGTGGAGGAGGAGAAGAAAAAGAAGAAGAAAAAGAAAGAAGAAAAAGAAGAAATGAAGAAATTAAGAAATTTAAGAAATTAAGAAATTAAGAAAAAAAGGAAAGATAGAGAGGAACAGAAGAAAAAAAAAGACAAAAAAGAGATAAGGAAAAGTAGTAAAGAATGAGGGGTAGGGGGATAGGAGGGAGAGGAGGGAGAGAGGGAGAGGAGGGAGAGGAAGTGGACCAGTTACGGGGGTCCGTTATGATGGGGTTTGTGCTCTGCGGGGGGGGAGGAGAGGGGGGGGGTCAGAGAAAGTGGGAGAACGTAGAAAGAAATTATATGAGAAAGAAGACAGATGGGGGAAAAGAGAGGGAGGTACGGAGACATGGGAGAGATGTTGGGGCGGAAGGCAGAGAAAGACAAGAAGGAGGAGAGGTAGAAGAGTAAAGATAAGGCGGACGCAGAGGAGAGAGTGGCGATGCGGAGAGGGCGTTTCCGAGAAGAGGACGGGGCTTGCCTTCTTCCGCCATAACGAGATTGCAATAACGCCAAGCAGGGCAAGTAGAGGTCGCTCCCTCTGCACGTGACGCGGGGCACTGCCAAGGGGCGGCCCACGCGGGGGGACCCAGCGGCGCGCCGACGGCAGGGAACATACGCACTTGCGGGCGCTCATACGCACATGGAGATACACGCTCGCTCGCATATGCACACATGAAAATATCCATACATCTTATTCCTATACATATCCATATACATATAGATATACGTATATACACCTACATATGAAGATACATATACATATCCATATACATGTTTATACACATGTACAATAAGCATATACCTAAACTTACACAAACACTTAGTTTCAGTTCGTTCCGTTGTATGGCTCTCATTTTGGTGAGTGTAAGAAGCTATAATTACAGACGTTATTCTTAGGCTCAAGTTACTCTGTTTTGTTTCATTTCTTACGATAGCGGAATGCCAACGATGCTGAAACCGCGCGCGTATTGCAAGCACACAACCCAGCCCAGTTAGCCGCACGCGCCCACACACACGCCCACACAAACACACACGCCCACACAAACACACACAAACACACACGCCCACACAAACACACACGCCCACACAAACACACACGCCCACACAAACACACACGCCCACACACCCGCCCACACACGCACGCAAAGGCAAACGAAAATTAAACAAAAACTACAAGCGTATCAGCGATCATGGTTGTTGCAGTCATTGAGCATCTCCTTTTGTTTGTCTGTATTCCTGGCGATCATGTTCATTCTGCTGATCATAAGAGACAGCTGTCGAATGAGAGACATAGTTGGCTAACGACGGGGGTGCGCCGGCGGGTTAAGCAGGCTTCATCTTGACAGCTTCGTTGGCCCAAGTTGACCGCGTTGACAGGTTGCACACGGAGCCTTTGTTGGCCTGCCAGTCTGTGGGTCCGAGGCTGAGGGTGACAGTTGGAGGGGGAGGGGGGGGGCGTAAGTGTGAGGGTGAGAGTTACGAGGGTGAGGTAAGTGGCATCGTTTAGGCACTGACGTTACGGAGGTGGAGGTGGAGGTGGCACTTGTAACTGACACCTTGGAGGGGGAGGGAGGGTGGAGGAGGGTGGGGGGGGTATGTCAGGCTGGCCCTCACTGCAGCTGGGCGGGCGAGGCATCGCACATGGCACTGTGCTCCCCCCCCCCACCCCAGTTCGTCTCCCTCTCTCTCTCTCTCTCTCTCTCTCTCTCTCTCTCTCTCTCTCTCTCTCTCTCTCTCTCTCTCTCTCTCTCTCTCTCTCTCCTTCTCCTTCTCCTTCTCCTTCTCCTTCTCCTTCTCCTCCTTCTCCTTCTCCTTCTCCTTCTCCTTCTCCTTCTCCTTCTCCTTCTCCTTCTCCTTCTCCTTCTCCTTCTCCTTCTCCTTCTCCTTCTCCTTCTTCTCATTCTCATTCTCATTCTCATTCTCATTCTTCTCCCTCTCCCCCCCCTCCCTCGCTCCCTCCCTCGCTCCCTCTCTCCCTCCCTCCCTCCCTCCCTCCCTCCCTCCCTCCCTCCCTCCCTCCCTCCCTCCCTCCCTCCCTCCCTCCCTCCCTCCCTCCCTCCCTCCCTCTCTCCCTCCCTCGCTCCCTCCCTCCCTCCCTCCCTCCCTCCCTCCCTCCCTCCCTGTGCATTTCGGGGAATTTTGCTCTTTCGATTCCTTACCGGCCACTTCTGGGTACTTGATCTTATTTGTTGACTGATTTGGAGCTTATTTTTTACGTGTTCCTGGAGTCTTTATATTATTTCTGCTTGCCTGTTATGGTGTCATGGTGAGTTTTATATTGAATTTGGTTGCGTTGATGTTATAGATATATATTTTAAATGTTAATGTTATATATATAATTTTTTTTTTTTTTTAACATTTATTGATATGTTCTTCTGGTTATTTAGTCGTTTGTTTGAGATATTTTGCGTTGAACCTTTTTTTTTTTTTTTTTAATAATCTCTTGCTTTATTTTCGTTTTCTTTTTTCCGTTCAGTCTGTGTGATTGGTGAAGTGGAGAGAAAACGGCTCAGATTTTTAAAAATTCTTTCGCGGTGAAAAAAAACAACAGATTGGTTTACGACGATATTAAAAGACAATATTGACTCAGGTTAATATTCCCGCCTCTGTTTTTTTTTTCTTTCCCTCTTTCTCTCTTTTTTTTCTCCTCTGATGCGGATATTCATGTCTGTTCTGCTGTCTGTGTCATTTTGATTATCTGTATATACGCACGTGTGAGTGTGTGTGTGTGTGTGGGTGTGAGTGTGAGTGTGAGTGTGAGTATGAGTATGAGTATGAGTATGAGTATGAGTATGAGTGTGAGTGTGAGTGTGAGTGTGAGTGTGTGTCTGTGTCTGTGTCTGTGTCTGTGTCTGTGTCTGTGTCTGTGTCTGTGTCTGTGTCTGTGTCTGTGTCTGTGTCTGTGTCTGTGTCTGTGTCTGTGTCTGTCTGTCTTTATATACATATGGATGTACTTGTATATGCACGTGCAATCTGAGGCTCTTGAGGGCGTCCGGTCTCGTCCGAGAGTCCGTGACCCAGATCGCCCCCTTGGCCTCGGCCCCGCTGGCCTCGGCTTCGGCTTCGTGCACGACCAGGTAGTTTGCGTCGGCGCGGCTGGCGCTTGGGCCGGCCGAGGGGCGGTTCCGGGAGGCAGACCAAGACGCACAGGCACACGCACACGCACACGCACAGAAAGCAAGCAAGCAAGCAAGCAAGCAAGCAAACAAGCAAGCAAGCAAGCAAACAAGCAAGCAAGCAAGCAAACAAACAAGCTAACAAGAAAGCAAGAAAGAAAGAGAAAGAAAGAAAGAAAGAAAGAAACAAACAAACAAACAAACAAACAAACAAACAAACAAGAAAGAAACAACTAAAAAGAAAGAAAAGGACGTTGCATATCACAGCTAAGCCAAGAGCAAAAGGCGCCTGTTTACCCAAGTGCCACCCACCGCCGGCGTCGCTATTGTCCCCCGTCACCTGTCTGTGTTGGGCATCTCTGGCCGGGGGCGGGGAGGCGGGGGCCCGGGGGGAGGGCAGGGCGGGCGGGAGTTGGCTTGTGAATGTTGTTTTATTTTCTTGAATTACTTTGTTCTGCTCTTAGTCTTTTTATTATTATTATTTTTAAATTATTATTACTGCCGGAAACGCTTCTCTGGCAGACCGAAGCGACAGACGCGCCGACGACGAACGCAGCGCCGCGTCTGTCTGCATATCTGTCTGCCTGCGTATGCCTTGTAGGTCTAGTTATCAGGGTTGGGTGGAAGGGCGCAGATAGAGGGAAACAGATAAAAGGTATAGGAAATGGGAAAACAAATATTAAGCAAAGAAGATATCAAAGAGAAAGAGTGAGAGAAAGAGGGAGAAAAAGAAATAGAGAGAAAGAAAGAAAGAGAGAGAGAAAGAGAGGGAGAAAAAGAAAAAGAGAGAAAGAGAAAGAAAGAGAGAGAGAAAGAAGAGGAGCGAGAGAGAAAGGGGTAGCGAGGGACAGCGTTGGATGGATGTGTTGACAGTCACATGGCAGGATGATATTTAGAAATGACGTTATGCGCATGGCGTCGAAACTCACACGGACTTGCATACTATAAGATGTGACAAAAAAGTATTTAATTTGAATATCTGCGTTTATATGATTATCACAAATACACACTCAGACGCATGCGAGCGAGCGCGTTATTAGCGTATACCTGTTGTGTAATTATCATACATGTTTATATATATCTTTATGCCTTATTGAATTATTTCGCGTCCAGGTTTATAAACTCCTTGCACCCCCTCCTTTCCCCCCTCTCCATCACCCCTCCCTTTCCCCTCTCTATCCTCCTCCTCTTCCCCTGTCCACCCCCTTTCCTTCTCCGTCTCCACCCCATCCCCTCTCCCTCCCCACCCCCTCCGTTCTCCTTCTCCACCCCATCCCCTCCCCTCCCTTTCCCCTCTCCACCCCCTTCCTTCTCCGTCCTCCCCTCTTTTGTCGCGAAGCTCTGGATCCAACACAAAGAACCGCCGCCTCCTCCGCCTCCTTCGCTCCTTCCTTTGCACTTCCTCTTATGCACCTCCTTCGCTTCTTCTTCGTAAGTTTTGTTCCCTCCTTCTCCTCCTCTTTCTCTCTCTCCTCCTCCTCTTTCTCTCTCTCCTCCTCCTCTTTCTCTCTCTCCTCCTCCTCCTTTCTCTCTCTCCTCCTCCTCTTTCTCTCTCCTCCTCCTCATTCTCTCTCTCTCCTCCTCCTCTTTCTCTCTCTCCTCCTCCTCCTTTCTCTCTCTCCTCCTCCTCCTCTTTCTCTCTTTCTTTCTTTCTTTCTTTCTTTCTTTCTTTCTTTCTTTCTTTCTTTCTTTCTCTCTCTCTCTCTCTCTCTCTCTCTCTCTCTCTCTCTCTCTCTCTCTCTCTCTCTCTCTCTCTCTCTCTCTCTCTCTCTCTCTCTCTCTCTCTATTTCTATTACTTCCCTCCCTTTCATCATGAAACCGAATTACATGTTGCTGATAAAATGTGTTATTGCTTATATACGTAATGGCGTTTTGCAGATAGCATATAATTAACGGGAAATGAATAATTATATTGGCGCGCCATGAGTGATTTGCATTCTGACGATGCTGTTGCCTCGTCGCTAGTGTTATTTTATTGCGTGGTTTTACTTTGTTTTGGGAGGAAGTAGGAAGTGGGAAGGGAGGGGGGGGGGAGTATTGCATATCCCCCTTTTTTCTGCTTCTATTACTGTTTGTCGATTTGTTTGTGTTTCTTTGTCTGTCTGTCAGTCTCTCCCCCCTCCCCCCTCTGTCTGTATCTCTCTCTCTCTCTCTCTCTCTCTCTCTCTCTCTCTCTCTCTCTCTCTCTCTCTCTCTCTCTCTCTCTCTCTCTCTCTCTCTCTCTCTCTCTCTCTCTCTCTCTCTCTCTCTCTCTCTCTCTCTCTCTCTCTCTCTCTCTCTCTCTCTCTCTCTCTCTCTCTCTCTCTCCCTCACCCTCACCCTCGCCCTCACCCTCACCCTCACCCTCACCCTCACCCTCTCCCTCTCCCTCTCCCTCTCCCTCTCCCTCTCCCTCTCCTTCTCCCTCCCTCCCTCCCTCCTTTACAGTTTTCTCTTTCTCTCTCTCTTTCTCTCTCCTTTCCCCCTCCTTTACCGCTTTCTCTCTCTCTTCTCCCTTTCCCGCTGCAACTCATTATCTTACCGCGTTTAATCTGAGGTCACTGGGACAAGGGGGTTGGGGAGGGGAGGGGAGGGGTAAGGGGGAGGAGAGGAAAGGAAACAATAGTACGAATTTTTAATTAACGGAAGGGCGGTGTGGTGGGCGCGTCCGCTGTTTGGCTGGACACTCGGGAGGGGGGGAGGGGGTTCGTGGGAGAGGTGGGGGGCGGGTTGGGGAGGAGGTAGGGGGAGAGGGTGGGAAAGGATAGGAAGGAAGGGGAAGGAATGTAAGAGGAAGATGTGCTGAGATAGGGAAACAATAGGGGAAGAGGGAAAGAATGGGAAGAGAGGAAGAAAGACGGTGAAAACCGCGACAGCCGGGAATTGAGAGAGGGAGAGAGAGAGAGACAGAGAGATTAAAAAATGAACACGGGTACGGAATGAAATACGCTCCCGTTGTCTCTCCGTAACCTGCACCGGCCCTGGGGGTATGTATCGAGGCGGCTTCAGTGGGACCTAGAGTGGCGAGAGCGAGAGACAAGACAGAGGAAGAGAAAGAGCGGTTACAGAGAGGGGAGAGAGACATAGCAGAAACAAAGACCCGAGGGAGAGGGAGAAAAAAGCGCACGATTGCACTAGTGACGCTTCCGTCCAGACGCCGCAAGTCAGAGGCAAAGCATTGTGGCCAAATTAGGCCTTAGCCAAATAAACGCTCCCGGGCGAGAATAGTCGCGCCAGGCAGCGCCCCTGCCCGGTGGCGCTGGCTCCATGACCCCGCGCGGGCACCGAATCATCAATTAGGGCATCGGCCAACACGGGCACTGGCCAACCGCGGCGGCAGTGGCACTCGTCCGCCGCGCCGCTCGTCGCAGACGTTCATGGCACCCGCGACCGTGCCGTCGCCCCCCGCGCAGCCTGCAGGGCTTCCATAACAGTGCCGCCGACCCAGTGCCGCTCGTGCCCCTGCGCGCCCGTCTGGCATCGCACAAGCAGGCCGGACGCGTCTGGTTCATCGCGGGCTATTTGCGGTGATTTTTTTCTCGGATTGGCCTTGGTGACGGCGGAAAGGCCTCTCGGCGCGGAAGAAGTGGCTTTATAAAGTGATCGCGAGTGAGGCAAAGGAAAGCAGGAAAATACTTGGGATTTTTGTTTTCTAACGGTGTGGCTCGTCAGGCGGTCGTCACCTGTGGCTCTCGTGTTGAAGGCGTGTTGGTATTGCTGCCGCGGGAGGAGGAAGCTCACTTTTGTTGTTTCTCCCCTTCTCTCTCTCTCTCTCTCTCTCTCTCTCTCTCTCTCTCTCTCTCTCTCTCTCTCTCTCTCTCTCTCTCTCTCTCTCTCTCTCTCTCTCTCTCTCTCCTCTCTTTCCTACCCCCTCCTTCCTTCCCCAACAAAGAGAGAGCAAACAGGCGCCCTCCCAGACAAACAACATTACGCGATTCCACCTCGAGCCCACAAAGGAAAACACAAAACAAACAAGGCTCTCGTTTTGACATCAGAATTATCAACATATATCTTTAAAAAAGAGACGCCGACTTGAGCTCATCTTTGAAGTATATTTTACGGGAAAGGGAGAGGAGGAGTCGGCTGTGAAGTCTCCAAGGTCAAAGGTCATCGAGAGCGAGAGAAGGAGAAGGGGGGGGGAAGGAGGTCACAGGGGTCGGGATGGATGCCCTTCTCGTCGTCTTCGTCACCTGCCTCGTCGGCTGGGCTGTGTGGAAGGTATTTTTTGTTTGTTTGTGTGTTTGTTTGTTGGACTCTTTCTTTGTTTTGTTTTTGTGTATCTGATTATGTGTTTGATGATTTGTTGTTTTTTCTTTGTCTTTTATTTTCTTTGTTGCTGTGTCTAAGAAGAGGGCAGTGGTGCCTTCATGTTTTGTTTTTTTTATGATTTAACTGCGCAGGAGAAAGAGATGCTGTGCTTCAACATGTGTATCTAGTGCTTATTTTTTTTTTTTTTTTTACATACTTTTTACTTTTTTTTTCTTTTTTACTTAGCTCTCCACACTCAGGCACGTGCTTCTGCCTCCTCCCCTCCCCTCCCCTCCCCTCCCCTCCCCTCCCCTCCCCTCCCCTCCCTTCCCCTCCCCTCCCCTCCCTTCCCCTCCCCTCCCTTCCCCTCCCCTACTTTAACACTCTAACCGATGATACGTATATAAAGATCAAACTAAATTGTAATTTCCTTCATGTACACTGCGTACGTGCGCGCGCACGATGACCCCGCTCCGTGATTATTAGGTGTGGTGGGGAATAGGGTAGAAGTGGGGGGGGGGGTGAAATGTGGGGGAGAGAGGTGGGAGGGGAAGGGAAGGGGGGGTGTTTGAATTGTGGGGAAAGAGGGGGTGTTTGAAATGTGGTGGAGAGAGGTGGGAGGGAAGGGGAATGGGAGGGGGTGTTGGAAATGCGATTCTGTAACTGCTCGTCTGGTGTGACTCAGTCTTGTGTTATGATTTCGTTCCTCGAGGTGATGTAACGGTGATGGCATTAATGTTCAATGATGATGGTGACGGTGCATATCTTTGTATTGAAATGAGTATGGCTATAGTAATTCTATATCGTGGTCATTGCAGTTCGGTTATGATCAGTATCACCTATGTATCTTTTCAGCAGTATTTTAATTATATTGTTAATTATGCACCGCCACTGGTTTCCCCATATCAATAACAAGAGAAAGTCTACGGGGAGACACTCCCACTTTCACATACATGCTTCCCTGGTGTATAACGTTAGCTTCAGTTATTTTCGTTACGCGTGTTATCTTCGCGTTATTCATCGTGTGGATTATACGACAAAGAAGATCAGTAGGAGGAAATATGAATAATAAAAAAAGGGAAAGGGAAGAAAGAAGGTAATATATGATTTTGAGAGAGAGAGAAAGAAAGGAAGGAAGGAGGAAAGAAAGAAATAATGAATGAATGGAAAGGAAGAAAGGAAGAGAGAAAAAAAGAAAGGTAAGAAAAGGTGGGGATTAAGGAAGAAAGAAAGCTGATGAATTGAGAGAGAAAATCGAAAGGAAACAATGGGCTGAAATATTAGGAGAGAAGCAGACAGCGACAGAAAGAAGCAAAATACACACACACACACACACACACACACACACACACACACACACACACACACACACACACACACACACACACACACACACACACACACACACATATAACTATAGTCGACCTTGCCTTGGCTCGCCATGCTATCTCCACAGCGATACCTGGCTACGTCAGCGACAAGGCCTGCATGACGTCATCGTGTGGGGATAGGGAAGGGGGGAGGGTGAGACACGAGGGGTATGAAGGGGGGAAAGGGGAGGGAGGAGGAGGAGGGGGGAAGGGGGAGAGGGGGGAAGGGGGAGAGGGGGTAAAGGGGACACGCCCACTCATTTCCGAAAGGGAAACTTCGGGAATTGACGTTTCTGGCGCTGACTTGGGCAATTGTTTGTTTCTTTGTCTCGTGGGTGTGATGCCATCCATCGATGCCATTGTTTTATTTCTGGGGGGGATGAGTCTGTGCTGCTCTGTGCATTCCCCGCTGCGATTTGTGTGGTTCGTGGTGTTATTTGGCAGATGCGATGAGCCCGTAATGAGTTTGTTATCATCGTCGTCATCATCATTGTTTTGTTTTTTTTAGAAATTATTATTATTGTTATCATCATCATCATCATCATCATCATCATTGTCATTGATATTGTCATTTTATGTTATTATTCTTATTGTTCTTGTTATTGTTAATGTTATTATCATCATCATCATTATCATTATTATTGTTATTGTTTTTGTTCCCATTATTATTATTATTATTATTATTATTATTATTATTATCATTATCATTATTAATATTAATATTAATATTAATATTAATATTAATATTATAATTATTATTATTATTATTATTATTATTATTATTATTATTATTATTATTATTATTATTATTATTATTATTATTATTATTATTATTATTATTATTATTATTGTGTTGTTGTTGTTTTTGTTATTATTATTATTACTATTACTATTATTATTTACTTCTGATTTTTTTTATATATTTTGTGACGACCTGGCACCATGTGCGGAGATACCCGATCCACCTTCGGGAAGATGTTTGGCTTATTAGCGGCTTTGAAGGGTTAACTGAGGGAAGGGGGGGAGGATGGGGGAGAGGGAGGGGGGTTGGAGAGGAAGGGGGAAAGAGGGGGCAGGGAGGAGCAGAAGTTAAAAGAGAAGAAAGGGAGGGAAATACGGAGGAAGAAAGATAGGGAGGAAGAAGGGGAAAATACGAAGGAGAAAGAGGAAGAGAGCAAGAGGGGAGGGGAGGGAAGAGGCAGAAGGCAGAGAGGAGGTGGAGGAGGTGGAGGAGGTGGAGGAGGTGGAGGAGGTAACTTGACGCAGCTTAGGTATCGGTTCGAGTCATAATGACTGTTTCTTTCGGTAGCCCTTTTTTGCCGCAAGGCTTGAGGTCTCAGATGGGATTCTCACGTCCTCAAACGCACGTACGTTCGCGCGCGTGCACACGGACGGAGAAGAGGGAGAGAGACAGAAAGAGTGAGAGACGGGAGACTAAGAGAAAAGAGAGAGAGAGACAGAAAGAGTGAGAGACGGGAGACTAAGAGAAAAGAGAGAGAGAGACAGAAAGAGTGAGAGACGGGAGACTAAGAGAAAGGGAGAGAGAGAGAGGGAGAGATTTTAATAGCGATGATATTAATGATGATGATTATGAGAATGATAATCTTAATAATGATGATGATGATAATGATAATAGTAATGATTAGGATAATAATAATAGTAATAATAATATAATAATTGTAGTAATAATGAAAATAATGATAATAATAGTTCTGATGATAATGATGATAACTATAATGATGATAATAATAATAATAATAATAATAATAATGATAATAATAATAATAATAATAATAATAATAATAATAATAATAATAATAATAATAATAATAATAACAATAATAGTTTTGATGATAATGATGATAACTAAAATGATGATAATGATAATAAAAATGATAAAGGGATAATGATGATGATGATGATGATGATGATGATGATGATGATGATGATGATGATGATGATGATGATGATGATGATAGAGGGATAATGATGATAAAGTGATAAAATAATAGAACAAAATGAAAGGTAACTGGAACCAGCAAGAGATTTCGCCAAATTCGGTTGCGATTTCAGGCACGCAGCGCAGGTACGGACCGGAGGCTCTGTTCCTTCCGGTGCAGGCCGCCAGGTAGGCCTACTTTTGGCCAGGGGATAGGGAGGGGGTGCGGAGGGAAGGGAGGGAAGGGAGGGAAGGAAGGAAAGGAAGGAAAGGAAGGAAAGGAAGGAAAGGAAGGAAAGGAAGGAAAGGAAGGAAAGGAAGGAAAGGAAGGAAAGGAAGGAAGGAAGGAAGGAAGGAAGGAAGGAAGGAAGGAAGGAAGGAAGGAAGGAAGGAAGGAAGGAAGGAAGGAAGGAAGGAAGGAAAGAAGGGAGGGAAGGAAGGAAAGAAGGGAGGGAAGGAAGGAAAGAAGGGAGGGAAGGAAGGAAGGGAGGGGATAGGGAGGAAGGGAGGGGATAGGGAGGAAGGGAGGGGATAGGGAGGAAGGGAGGGGATAGGGAGGAAGGGAGGGGATAGGGAGGAAGGGAGGGGATAGGGAGGAAGGGAGGGGATAGGGAGGAAGGGAGGGGATAGGGAGGAAGGGAGGGGATAGGGAGGAAGGGAGGGGATAGGGAGGAAGGGAGGAAGGGAGGGAAGGGAGGAAGGGAGGAAGGGAGGAAGGGAGGAAGGGAGGGAGAGAGGGAGAGAGGGAGAGAGGGAGAGAGGGAGAGAGGGAGAGAGGGAGAGAGGGAGAGAGGGAGAGAGGGAGAGAGGGAGGGAGAGAGAGAGAGAGAGAGAGAGAGAGAGAGAGAGAGAGAGAGAGAGAGAGAGAGGGAGAGAGGGAGAGAGGGAGAGAGGGAGAGAGGGAGAGAGGGAGAGAGAGAGAGAGAGAGAGAGAGGAGAGAGAGAGAGAGAGAGAGAGAGAGAGAGAGAGAGAGAGAGAGAGAGAGAGAGAGAGAGAGAGAGAGAGAGAGAGAGAGAGAGAAGGAAGGAAGGTAGGGAAGGGAGGTAGGGAAGGGAGGGAGGGAGGGAGGGAAGAGAGGGAGGAAGGAAGGAAGGAGGGAGGGAGGGAAGGAAGGAAGGAAGGAAGGAAGGAAGGAAGGAGGGAGGGAGGGAGGGAGGGAGGGAGGGAGGGAGGGAGGGAGGAAGGAAGGAAAGGAAAGGAAAGGAAGGAAGGAAGGAAGGAAGGAAGGAAGGGAGGGAGGGAGGGAGGGAGGGAGGGAGGGAGGGAGGGAGGGAGGGAGGGAAGGAAGGAAGGAAGGAAGGAAGGAAGGAAGGGAGGGAGGGAGGGAGGGAGGGAAGGAAGGAAGGAAGGGAGGGAAGGAAGGGAGGGAGGAAGGGAAGGAAAGGAGGGAGGGAAGGAAGGAAGGAGAGAAGAGAAGGAAGGGAGTGAAGGGAGGAAGGGAGGGAGGGGGGAGGGAGGGAGGGAGGGAGGGAGGGAGGGAGGGAGGGAGGGAGGGAGGAAGGGAGGGAGGGAGGGAGGGAGGGAGGGAGGGAGGGAAGGAGGTAGGGGAGGGAGGGAAGGGAGGGGAGGGGGGGAGGAAGGAACGAACGAACGAAGGAAGGAACGAAGGAACGAAGGAAAGGAAGAAAGAAAGAAAGAAAAGAAAAGAAAAGAAAAGAAAAGAAAAGAAAAGGAAAGAAAGAAAGAAAGAAAGAAAGAAAGAAAGAAAGAAAGAAAGAAAGAAGTAAGTAAGTAAGTATATGTATGTATGTGTGTATTACATATACATGCTTTTGGAAGGGCGAAGATTCGAGGGAAATAGGAATGGGGAAGAGAGTGAGGAGTTGCTTTAAATAGTAGAAAGGGGAAAGAAGGAGGAGTAGGAGAGAACCAGGAGAGAGCAAACGAGAGCGTAGGCGCGACCGGCGACAGCCTGCAGTCGCGGAAAACCCAATTTCTGATTTCAACGAAGAGCGAATAACGCCTCGGCTTAGGGAAGTGTATTGGCATCTGGGGGTGTGCCAGGTGTCAGCAGGGCATGGGGGCGGGCACTGGGCCACAGTGCCAAGGGAACTACCTCAGCACTCACTCGCTGCCTAGGGCACTGTGACTCTCACACTCACGCGCGCGCACACACTTGCACGCTGCCCGCAGGCCTATGCGCTCTGAAAACCTAAACAGCTCGAAGTTTGTGTAAACAAGTTTGTGTGTTGGTTTATCCGCTGCGCCGTGGGATAGAAGGCCTCGTTGAGTTCATGTAAAAATCGATTCCAAGTTTGCACCTTCAGGTCAGCGGTCTACCAAGTAAGGATTTGCTCGTGGTGATAAGGATGACAGTGAAGAGTGATTGGATGATAGTGGGGGAAAAAAATGAATAAGGAAAGTTAATGAATAAGGAAAGGAGTGGGATGGAAAGAGACCGAAGCGAAACCGTGCGCTGATTGCATCATACCGTCGTCACCCAGACGCAACAGTCTGGAGATACAAGTGAAAATAGATACTGTAGTGATACTGATGCAGACTTTTTACTCAAGTCCTTCGATAAATGTGTTAATAAATCGGATTCATACATTTCTAAAAAAAAAAAAAAAAAAAAAAAAAAAAAAAAATTACATATAAGCACAGGTGTCATTTTTTTTTTTTTTTACCCACTGTCGCTTCTGAAGAAAATGAAAATGAAAGTAGGTGGTAATTTTCGCGTGTGTGGATCTACAGCGGGACAACAATGACTTAGGGAGTTATTTTGGGTCGTCTTTATTTTGGTCGTCTGTGATATGACTTGGATAAAGCAGCAGGAGGGGGAGGGGAAGGAGGCGGAGGAGGAGGAGGAGGAGGAGGAGGAGGAGGAGGAGGAGGAGGAGGAGGAGGAGGAGGAGGAGGAGGAGGAGGAGGAGGAGGAGGGGGAGGAGGAGGGGGAGGAGGAGGGGGGGGAGGAGGGGGGGGAGGAGGGGGGGGGAGGAGGAGAGGAGGAGAGGAGGAGAGGAGGAGAGGAGGAGAGGAGGAGAGGAGGAGAGGAGGAGAGGAGGAGAGGAGGAGGAGGAGGAGGAGGAGGAGGAGGAGGAGGAGGAGGAGGAGGAGGAGGAGGAGGAGGAGGAGGAGAAGAAGAAGAAGAAGAAGAAGAAGAAGAAGAAGAAGAAGGAGGAGAAGGAGGAGGAGAAGGAGGAGGAGAAGGAGGAGGAGGAGGAGGAGGAGGAAAAAATCCGGGCCGGGAACAAGTGTGGTATAATTGTAAAAATGGGTCAATTAATGCGTGATTTGGTTCGTCAGTATTAGGTCTTTTGACAAGACACGAATAAAGGAGGAGTAGAAGAAACAGACAAAAAACAGAAACAAAAAAAAAAAAAGGCCACGGATCAAGCGTTGGTGTTATTTTAGAGTCGAGTCTATAAAGGAGTTGGATATGTCACACGCCCTGAAAATACCGTCTCGTGGGCGCAAGATCTGGATTCTGCTTTTAACGCGATTGGCAGCTGGGAAATGTTTTTTTCTTCCTCGATTTTTTTGTGGGTTTTATTTCATTTTTTGTGTATTTTATATTTTTTGCTTTTGATTTTTTTGTATTTTTTTTTTCATCCAATTTATTTTTTTCGTAAGTTGGCAGGACGGGCTTTTATTAAAAGGAAGGCATGTAAGCGAGATGTTTGGTTTTATTTGTTTATTTTTATTTTTCATATTTCTATTTATTTATTTTTCTGTTAAAATTGTATTTATATGTTTATATATTTTACCTTTTTTTTTTTTTTTTACATCAGGAGTGAGACCTTGGCGCTATGTATCCTATTTTTTGTTATTTTGTTTCGTCATCTTTCGATTTATTTTGGTATTCGTCTCTTTTTTTTTTTGTTTTGTTTTTACGTAAGTTGGCTGGACGGCTTAGTATTTCAGCAGCCGTGTAAATTCGTCTCGGTTATCGGCGGAAGGATTTGCCCGCCGCCCCAAAATAAAGTGCAGTGACCGGGTCATGTGACTGTGGGAATGTGGGCGGGCCGGGGCGTTTGTTTTTGTCATGTGCGTGTGTACGGCGGGTGTTGTTGCTTTTGTTTTTAGTATATTTTTTGTTGTGAATTTTCATGTTTTTATATTTTTCTGTAGATTTTTTTGTGATGTGTATTTTTGTGTATGTTTTTATGTGTTGAATGTGTGTCACGTTGCACGCATATGTCCGCGGTTGTTTGCGTGTGTGCTTGTATTTTAGGCGGTGTGTGGGCATTAATATTTACACGCACATAAATAAGGGGGGGGGGGGAGAAGGAAGGAAAAGCACACGACTTCGTTTTATTTCCGCGTATTCCTCAGTTTCTAGAAAACTGTTGGTTAGAAGAAGAAAAAAAAAGGGGGGGGGGGGAGGGTCTTAAATGTCGTCTTCGCGCGAGACTGAAAACGTGTTGGTCCTCCGAGATGTTTTGGCGGGACGGAGAGTGCGGCGCGGCTTTCTCTCTCTTTTTCTTCTTCTGTTTTTCTCTTGGATTTTTTTTTTCTACCTCCTCTTCTTCTTGTTCTCTCTTTTTCTTCTTCTGTTTTTCTTTTAGATTTTTTTTTCTACTCCCTCTTCTTTTTTTCTGTTTTTCTTCTTCTACTTGTTTCTTTTCTACTTCTTTTCCTCTTTCTCCATGTTTTCTTCTTCTTCTTCTTCTTCTTCTTCTTCTTCTTCTTCTGTTTTCTTCATCTTTTATATATTTTATTTCCACATATTTGGTTTTTGTTTGTTGTTTTGTTTATTTCCATATGACGCATTTCAGTTCTCCATCGCCATTATTTTTGTCGCGCCCTTCCACATCATGCGGGGGTGTTTGTTTGTTTCTTTGTTTGTTTAGTATGTATGATTAGTATGTATGTATGTATGAATGTATATAACACACACACACACACACACACACACACACACACACACACACACACACACACACACACACTACACATACACATACACATACACAACACATACATACACATACACATACACATACACATACACATACACATACACATACACATATACATTATATACCATTACATTATATATATTTTTGATGTATACATGTGTATATATATGTATATATAGATGCATATACATATGTTTATTCATTTTTACGTATATATGTATGTACAGTCAAAAAGATATATATATATATATATATATGTATACATTTATATATATATATATATGTATACATTATATATATATATATATATGTATTCTTCCGCGGGAAACCCGAAGAGGAAATGGTCGAGATGTGCGAACTCGGTCCCTCTCCTCCTTTGATGTTTCCTTGAGGAGCGGGAAGGAATGCGAGCCAGCCGCCTGTGGCTCTGCGAAGTAGGCAGTCCTCTTAGCGGAGGGGGTATATTTGTTGGGGGGGGGGGAGGAGTCGGAATGACCCCCCCCCCCTTGCTTCCGATTCCTTATTTCAAAGCATGATTTGATTTTATATCCAGTGATGTCTCTCTCACGTCTCTGGTTATTTTCTTTCCGCCTAAGTTTGTTTGTTTTTTATGTTTTTCGTCATTTTCCCCATGTTTCGTCACCATCTTAGTCTTTCTTGCCTCTTCGTCTTTATTACGCCTCCCCCCCCCCCCTTCCTTATTTTCTTTCCCTACGCCCATTCTTTCGCGACCGCTGAGTATGGCTAAGGAAGAAATTCCCGCCAGTCGTCTCCCTACCCCTGCCTTTCCCCTTACCCTACCCTACTCTTACCCAGACCCTGCCTTACCTTGCCCCCTACTCTGCCCTAGCTTTCCAAGTACTATGCCCTACCCAAGCCTACCGTGTCCCCTCATCTCCCCCCCCCCCTTCCCCTGTACCCCTTCATCCTCCTCCTCAAGTATCTCCTCATTCCCTTCTTCTTCCTCTTCCTCTCCTTCACTCTCTATCTCAACCCCACGTGTGAAACCCTCTTACTAAATCCATTGCCCCACTTCTATCTCACCCCCTACGCTATCCCATAGCCCTTTAATCCCCACTCCACAACCCCCCCCCCCCTTCCCATACCCTCTACCTCCTCTTTCCCTTCACCCATTCCCCCCCCCCCCCCCATCCTCCGTGAAGTCTTCTTCCCGTGCCCTCTACTCCTCCTCCCCTTCACCCCCACCCCCTCCCCAACTCCGTGATTCCCCTCCTCTTGCCCTCTACCCCCCTCCCCATAACCCCCTCCCCACTTGAGGATTGGCACAACCCAGCAACCTGACCGTAGAGCTAGAGTGGCGAGGCCTGCATGCCGCCGCCGCCGCTGCCGCTTAGGTAATTGTACCCTGGGCCACGCGGGCACGGGAAGGCCGGGCTTTCTGGGGCACAGCAACGCCCTTTTGTGTGTGTGTGTGTGTGTGTGTGTGTGTGTGTGTGTGTGTGTGTGTGTGTGTGTGTGTGTGTGTGTGTGTGTGTGTGTGTGTGTGTGCGTGTGCGCTAGTGTGTGTTTGTTTGTTTGTTTGTATGTTTGTTTGTTTGTTCCTTTTGGTAGTTTGTTGGTTGGGTTGTGTTTTGAATGTAAAGAGAGACGAAAGTAATGGCATGGAGGAGAATGGCCAAGATTAGGTTTTGTTTTTTTGGTTTGTTTATTATGTATTTCCCCACTTTATGCTGGGGCGTGAAGGGGGGTATTTAAATGGTTATTGGTATTAGTATCAGTATCGTTATTATTGTTATTTTTATTTCCCTGTGTTTAT
>NC_061844.1:5495417-5512917 GCF_019202785.1 Penaeus chinensis | reverse complement strand
TACACTTACACATACTCATACAGACCTCCTTCAATCCATAACATAAGGCCAACAAAAGCTTTTGGTTCATTGTTTTGGACAGGAATAACTGAACAATAATGTAAGTACATTTGAGGGTAAGCATATCCAAAGGTATTCTCAGACCAATTGTCTGACAATGCATTTATTAAATGCCCTGTATTAAGTTTAGACTTTCATCAACAACAAAAGCATCAATATCTTTTGTTTAATGCACTATATCTTATGGCTGTAGTTCATTAATGTGAACAAATCTAAGTTCTTGCAAGTAAGACAATGAAGGGAAGAACATAAAAACACACGAATATGATTAAGGCCTCTTCTATTTATTGCTTCTTCAGGGCATTCCCTGAAGAAGCAATAAAAGGAAAATCCTTCGTCATACATTTTTTTTTTTTTTTCGTTCTTCCCTTCGTTGTTGTACTTGTTCACCATGAATTATACACATATAAGTGCTTGAGAACACCTATGGATGCATGTACCAACATTTACACAGCCACATTCATCATTACCGTCTATATATATGTAGATGGATATAGTAAATTTGAAATTTATGTTGTAAATTTATTTCTTCATTTTTTTATCCTTTTTTTTTTCAGTTTCAGTTGTACTGATTAAGTTATTCAAGGTTTTTAACTTCATTTTTTGTTCATTTTCCAAAGGACACAGTTGAGAGCATGGTTAGGTCTGCACAAGACAAGTGTCCCAACGTCTTGAGCGAGGAGAAGGTGGTGGACGACGTAAGGGCTGCCTGCCTGGCTAAGTCGCAGGTATGTCTTCGAAGGACGACTTAAATGAACTCAGTTTTATGATTCTTATGTAAATCTTTTATTGGATCTGATGTGAAAATGCAGAAATGATTGTGAAAGGAGAGAAGGTGGGGTAGTGTTTGGCTGAAGGGGATTTCAAATATTAGGTATGATAGGACACTGAAATAATTGTGAAGTATAAGGAGCGATGGGGAAATTTCTCTTTTTCTATTCACTTTTGCTCTGGTGTTCATATTATTTGTTCTTCGACAGCTATCATCCCAGTTGGTAGAGACTGCCATCGTGGAGCAGGCTGGTTCAGTCATCCTCAACAAGGTGAATGAAGTCAACCTGGCCATTGCATCAACTGTGTCTGATAGGGTGATTGATGAAGTAGTCGACTCCCTGTCCAAAACGTGCAAGAACTTGGTAAGTAGAGCTACATAAGAGTACTCCTTTCATGTATTAATGTTCCCTTAGGTCTGGATAGCTTGTAGATACTGAAGTTTCATTGTGACAGGTTTTCTTTGAGGAACTAGTTTATATTATTCATATTTATTTTTGACATTAGCATTTGATTTTTTTTTTTCATTTATGTATTTATTTATTTATTTATTATTATTATTTTTTAATAAATGAGGTAGGCCCTACATCTTATTGGCTAGATGATTTGGACACAGTGCCATCAAACAAGATCATTTTAAAAGTTTTCTTAAATGAAATATACTTTGTGATGTATGTTATTCTTTTACACTGTTATCCTCTGAGAGAGAATTTTATGATTTTTACTTCTTTTGATATGACATTTTCTTTAGCTTTTCTTTTCTCTTATCAATGTTGAGTATTCATTCTTTACTTGTATTTCATGACCCTGCAGCAGAACCTGGTAAGTTGATATGGCAACATGTAAGGATTGGTAATAGCTGCCACACTTAGCCGCAAACAGTGCTGTCGTAGGGGATGTCTAGAATGACCCCATTTGACTGTTGAATTTCCATGTAGTTTTATTATGTTATCAACACTTTTATGTTTTTATGGTTTTAGAGAAAATCTTTTTTTTGATTTTGTAGAAAGCATAAGTGCCATCTGGAGGGCATTGAGAATGCTCCTCGTAACTATTAGAATGGATTAATTACAGAATGTTTTTTTTGGACTGAAAAATCCAGCTTCAGGCTCAGAAAACGTTCTACTGACTGTAGATAGTTTGGCTGCATTATGCATAATTTTTACAAGCTACACTTTTTTAGAGCTTATTGCTATTTTGCCATTTGCATGAAGTAAAATTTAATATATCAGTACGGGAAGGCAGAGAAATTAATCATTGAGAAATACTAGCATATCGTATTTTTTGAAGAGTGACTTACTTTTTCTTTTACTAATTTGATTGATCACATAAAAGCCAGTTGTGGTTATGAAGGTCATATCAAAATAGCAGAATGTAGAGGTGAATTCTGTGGAGTGCTTTTGTACTAAATTCGGGTTCTTTGGTCAATATATGCTGTTTGGGCAGTCAAGGAAAGAAAATTAAAAGGTATATGGAGCTTACTAACCACATAATTTCTGCAGAACTTTGTATCTATTTGTGAATTCTTCAGGACACTATCACTCATCATATCACAAATGTTTAAAAATGCAAATAATGAACAGCTGTTATTGTATGATAACTGTTTTATGTTGAACATTTATTTGCAACTTTGGTATGAAAGGATAGATGTCATGATTATAAAGACAAAGTGGCAGTGGCTTCATTCAAATAATTTTAGAAACAGATGGAGCAGGGCTTTTCTAATTTGGTTGTCAAAAATAAAAGTTATATTGACAGATTGCAGGCATCCTTGTCTTTCTATTTACTTTTTTCCTCTCCCTCTGCCTGTAAGGAATCTTTGCATTTTCAATCCTGTCATTTATTTGTAGCTTTTTTTTCTGTAGACCAGTGAGAATGACCCAGATTTAATTTCTTTCATTATCCTTGTAATTTTTTGGAAGGAGATTACCATTTTTTTTTTTTTTTCTATTTATCTTGTTAGACCTTATGCAAATACTCTACTTCATTATTTTCAATATTGGTGTTTTCAAATATGATTTATATACTACTCTTTTTATATCATGATTACTATAACTACATATCACATTCACTTCAGAAGGTCAGGACAGTTGTATGTTTCTTTACAGCAATCTGGTGAAGGGCCAAGGAAGAGGGCTTCAACAGGAACTGAAATGGGAAGTCGCGAGCGAGGAAGCAGCGAGTCTTCGACACGCAGTGAGCGCTCTGACACAGTCAGCCAAGGGGACGACACCACCAGCCAAAAGTCTGACCCATCACCACTGGTCAGTTTCTTCTGAGTCGTGTTGAGGGGATTTTCTTGTTTGCTTAATTTTTTCTTTATAGGTTTACTTTTTTTTATTTTGTTTTAAACATGTTTTTCTTCCTCATTATTGATTTGACACTAATATATGTGTGAGTTTAGATATTTCTTAAAAAAAAAAAAAAAAAAAAAGGTGAATTACTTGCTATCCAATGAAGCTTGATTACTGTAAGTGTGGTAAATTTGATTGGACTTGTGTAATTACTCAGGGATTTACAACCAATATTCCCTGAATTCATTGGTTAGTTCAGTTTTATTGGTTAATAGAAAAAAATACTTTATCAAAGGTGATTCGGTTTCTTATTCTGCTTTGGAAAAGATGGAAAGCATGGCTGGTGCAATGTGGTTTGCAAAAATATGCAGGGCATGTAAAAGTCACAATTTGATAGAATTTGCGGTGAACGGAAGGCACTGTTTGAGTAAGGATTAGCTGATTACTGTCTATGGCCCATGTCGTATACAAGTTACGTATTACATGTGCAGCCTCTTTGTAGCAGTGCATTTACACCTCAGAAATTTTTGAGTCTTTGCATTGAAAGTATATATTTGTGAAGGAAATGATAACTTTGATATAATGATATAGCACTAATGTCACTATCTCATACAGCCACCAGTATAAATGGTGTGGCTGATTATTTTTGCAGAAACAAAAGCATTGAAAATTGGTACTTAAACATAATTTCAACTATTCCTGGCCAAGCACCTGCCAGCCAAAGCATCATTTGTTCAGGTACAACTGCCTATTATTCTGTTCATAGTTCCATTTGCACTCTTGGGGCGCACATCCACTTTCAGTACATAAATAGTGTTGCTGACAAGCCCTCATCCATTTTTTTTAAAGCTGCATATTGCACCATTGCTAGTTTAGAAAGTCCATCTGCAAGCTTGTGAATTGTTGCAGTTAAAATTGGTGCCATACCAACTGCTGCTAGTGCTGCTATGATAAAATTTTGAAATGAGTATGATTCTGCTATTACGTACAGCCATTTAACCTCAAACCACACAATAAGCAGTACCAATACACACTTTACTGAAAGAAGATTTGTAGACCTGCAAATTAAGAGCTTCCTAATGTTGAGTTATTCTGAAAATTTATGAACCTTATGTGTTTATTCCTGTTTATGCATTTCTTATTTTTATTAAGAAGTTCCTCCTGAAGAATATTGACTACTGGTTTTGCACGGGGTTCATTATTTACCAATACTCTCTCTAAAATATATGTGACCATGCACAGAGGTATATATTTTGATGATTGTTTTTCTTGCTTTGAAAATATTTGTTTTTATTTTTTTATGTTTATGGAAGATATAGATAAGAGAGATATTCCAATGGTTATCTCTAGACAATACTGATTCTGTAGATAGGCATTTAAATGCACACATTGCTTACTGTGATTCATATTGTTATTATCTCTTGTGATTTATGTATCTGCAGTTGATTGTGACTTTGGTGGCATTTATAAGGCACATATTTGTATTTTTAACCATGCTACTCCTGTTTGGTGTTGGGTGTTGATCTTATTTCTCTGTCTCCTTTTTTTCCCTTCATGCTGACTCACAGAAATTGGAATATTTGAATCTCGTAAGTACTTATTGATGTCTTGTGTTTGCATGCTTGGTTGATGCACTGCAATCTCCTGAAGTTTTCTTTCCCAGATGTGTGAGTGCGAGACTTTTTCTTACTGACGCTGTTTTGCATGGTCATAATGCCATTGCTGTTTATTAATGTTACTTTTTTTTGTGTACTTTCAAGGGCTTAGTGTACCTTCTAATTCATAAAGATTTTCTTTTTAGATTATATAACATCTTATTAGAAATATTCAATAAGTTATTGACTAAGAAATCACTTTCAGGATAAGTATGTGACAAACTAAGAGTAGACTGAAAAACAGGTGTTTTTGTGGTCTTCAAATTAGTTTGTTTTATAAATATAACTACTACCAGTTTTATAAAGTGGGAATTTTTTTTTAGCGATATGTTTAGACTTTATTTGATGAACATTGCTTTTTGTCTTGCTAAAGTTATTTTTGACTTCAAACTATGTGTATTGAACTTTTGAAATACTTTCAGTGATGTAAGGCTGAACTGTTTTGTATATGTTGTGTGATTTCTTACCTGTTTACAGGGTACCCCTTTTTGCAAAGGATTAATATAATGTTAGACAATTTTTTTTTTTCTATATTGCATTATAGTCTTTATAAAGAATCTATGCTTCTTCCTGCTTTTTGCTGAAATCACTTCAACTTTATTCTTATGACTTTCTTAACAACTGCTAATGACAGTAATAGTTTCCAAGAACCACTGACAACATTGTGACTGACCTTCATTTGCCTGTTATAATAACAGAGTGCGCACCTAAAAAGTACCCATTCTTGTGTGGATTAATGCATGTAAGCATCTCCTAAGGGGAGGAATGTCCATTCTACGTACAGACTTCATGGACAACTTATTAGTAGGCAGGGTTTTTTTCTTTTTTTTGTGTGTGTGTGTGTGTGTGTCTAGGCTATGAAATATTCAGTTGTTTTTTTGACTGTGTTTGTGTGATTTCCGTTCCAGCATTAGAGAGAATCAAAGTAAAGTGTTTTTTGTCAGCAAGAAATGCTATTACAAAAGCAGTATTTCATAATATGATTCAAAGGAAAATTACAGAATTTTGATTCAAGGACAATAGTAGGTGGATAGTATTAGGATGAATACTACTTGCCTTTGATGTAAAGATTAATTTTACTGTTTTTGTGCATGCAGTGCCGCACTTATTTTCTTTATTCACCTGAAACTAATTAAGTGATGATATTTTTTTTCTTAGAAAGATGATCTCACATCTTTTGTATATGATTTAAACCAGGAAGAGAGTAGGATTTAGCTATTACAGTTTTCAAGTATTCTATGCATTCTGGCATTCATAATATGGTTAATAGTATTTTTTGTGAAGTGAGAAAAATGAGAGGCAAAAGGTGTAGAAAAAGAACAGAAATTAATTGCTGGACCTTGTATTTTATTATTATTTGTGTAATAGGTCTAGTGTATGTTTGTGTATTTATTTCAGAAGTTTTGTTTGTATTACAAACAAGTAATCTAAAGTAATGTAACTTATTTTTACACCTGCTTGAATTTCAAGCAGGTGACCCAGAAATTTATAATTTCTGGTGCCCCTTGAACAAAATTTTCAAATTGTAATACATTCTGAATCTCATCTCATCTGTGTTATAGGCTACCCCGCAGCTTGCATCAAAACGCAAGAGTCTCCATGGAAGAAAGTTGAGGCCACAGAGTGTTGTAGGTGAGTACATTTTGATAAGTAAGAACAAGATGGTAAATTTGGGCCTATACATTCCATAATGTCTTGTATGGTAGTTTTAGCATGCTTACCTACTTAGCTTTGAAGATATCTAATAGAATTTTAACTCTGATATTGTAGTTTTATGCAGAAATATTTTCTCATGCTTTGATTGCATGATGGTGATCAGTTTGCAGACTTAAAGCATGAATAGAACTTTTGCTTTTCACTTGATTTCAGTGCAGTTTTACCTCTGGAAGCATTAGTAGAGCTTGTAGATAATCATCCCTAATTTGCTTGATTCCCCTATACCACTAATCTTTTAATTTGCATGAACCAAGGGTACAATGATAGCATACAGTGACAAGGCTTTTTCTTATCTGATTGCATGCTGATACTTTGGATTGCTCCTGTCCTTCCAGATTATGCTGATGTTCAGGCGGCCTTGAAACACCGAACTTCAGTCAGTCGATCTAGTGCAGAAAATTTTTTGAGTGACGGAAATAGTACCGATAGCATAGACATTTTATGCAGGTCATCAGAGAGCCTAGATATGGACACAATCATACACTGGGGCAGAGATGACAATTTAAGATACAAGGGGGAGCTACTGATGTCTCGTCCTCAGTCTTCCCCATTTGAAATCAGTCAAAAATCACAAGATTTATCACACAGAGCACACATGTCTATGGGTATGTCATGTGAAATCAAGGTAGTTGTGATTACAGAAACAGGGTTCTAAGAAACATGGTGTCTGGTTGTTTATGATACTTGAAATAGTTTTTGTTATATTCTAGGAATTCACTCGCCTGTAAAAGGAGAGTGATTTTTCAGAGAAGGAAAATAATGGGAGATTAGCAAGGACAGGAGAAACTATTGTTTTCTTTATTTAGTTGAAATAAGAAAAGGAATAAGATAAACAATAAGACTTTGTATTGAAGCCAACATATCTAATCAAAATTAACTGGACTGAAACTTGAGATTATTTTGCCCATATTCTAAGTCACACACACACCACACTCACACCAGTCCTGCACTAGGTCACTAGTGTAGGAGGTAAAAGTGCTTGACATGGATTCCACCAATTAATATTTGTATGTCACTAATTCTATAGGGAACAAACATTCTATTTTAGGAAACTTGCTGCTGACTCAGGTTTCATATTTGTTATGTTGTAAGTTTTGTATATCTCAATGAATAATTAAGTGATTTCTTACCATTACTAGATGTATCTTAATATTATTTTTAGCTAGATTCGTATACAATAAACTTATCGATGCTTGTTTTGTAGGACTGTTGTGAGATCACCTCAAAGTAATATTTAGAATTGTTTGGTGCACTAATGCACCATCAAGGTTGCCAGCTTTTGAAAAAAATTATTTGTTTTTGAGTTTGTTAGCTCTTTATATGTTAAAAGAATTATATTCAGAAAGTGGAATATCTGAAGTTTTACATAGTGACTAGTTGTGTTGAGCACTTTTCAGAGTTGGCAGTCCTGGCCACTTTGGGAATTCACCATAGGCCTTTCAAAGTCAGCAGCCCTAGTCATTTTAGGGACTTCCCAGAGGCCAGCCCACACCACTAGCATTATTAGCCTAGGTCTAGGCTGGTGTGAGAGATCTAGAATGTGGTTGTGTCATACATTGATAGATGATGGGTATTGCTGTCATCACATTAGCATTATAAATAGAAAATTTGCACTAACTCTTGATATTCTCATCACCTGTATTGGCTTAATTTTAGATCAAAGCTTTGGTATTAGAACATGCTCATCTTTAGTTGGTACCAAATGTATATATTATAACAAGAACTTTTAAGAGTAATTAGATACTCAGTTGTTTATATCTGTAAGGTTTATAGTAGTCCATTAAAGATAATGGTTTTTAGTATTTAAGTTACTTTAATAATTTTCAAGATTTTAATCAGTACCATGAACATGATTTATTAACCACAATTAGAAGGATAGAGAGTTGAGAATAAGTATGCATAATTCCAGAGAAATTGTCAAAGAATCCATTCAGTTTTTTTTTTTTTTTTCTTCTTCAGTTTGCATGATTGATTGATTCCATTTTCTCCCCTTTTATTTAAAATTTTCAAGAAATTCCATATACAGAGTATGCATGGTTTAGTGTATATGGACCCTAAGATATTCTCTGCTTGTTTGTCTGTCTTTCTGTGAATCTGTCTCTTCCTGCTCATGTCTTGCAGTCTTTTTAAAGGGTGTTAAACAGTGAATGATGAAGGTTTGTGTAAAGGAAAGTGACTGTAATGTTGGATTGGAACTTAAATCCAGTAATGTTTTAGTAGATGAAAATCGTTGAAAGAAAAATATATAGGAGAATGAAAGCCTAAAGTTGTATGTCAGCTATGCATTTGTAGTGCCTTTCAGCATACAGTTTAAAAAGAGATGTGATCAGTTTTCTCCTCTGTTTTATTACAGTATCAACAGTATGTTATTTGTGTCTGTTGAATAGATTTTCACTGTATAGCAGTTGCAGTGTTTTAGTTCAGTGAAGCGATTAATTTTTAATTCCTCAGTTGAATTGAAAGAGAAGATAAAGAATCAATCTTATGGATTTTTTTTTTTTTTTTTTTTTTTTTTTTTTTTTTTTTTTTTATCAAATTATAATTTACATGAAGAAAACCCTTCAGTCACTTGACTAACTTCAAGTCACTAATCAGTTTAACACCCAAAAATGTCATCCATTTCCTAGTGCAAATGTGGAGGTCAGGCAGGTAGTGTGAATAGAAGAGGTTGACTCTCCTAGAGCTTGTTTGTTTTAGGTTTGATGCATGCAGTATGTTTTCAGGCATTATAAGTGGTTTGACTGAGGTAGACAGCAGTCAGTCCACGCGTGCAGTCAAGTCTGTTACGTTGCCCAACTATAGCAAGGAGAAGGGTAGGCTGCCATGACTTAGTTTTTAATGTATTTTTATCAATATCCTTATTTGTATTTATATTTAGTCTTGGTTTTGGCTTGAACTTCTTCCTATTTCTTTACCTGCTGTCATAAGTAATTAGTCTTCATTGTTTTTACATATTTAATTTCCTTAATGTATTTCTTCCTATCAAGTACTTTTGGTTTTCTGTCATCTTTATTTTATCATTCAAAAACACATTCATGCACACACTTCCTCATGCAAAACTCTGCATGTGCACTACACTCAACCCCACCCATTCACCCCAACACCCATCCACTTGCTCACATTCACACCCAACCTCCCATACCCTACACCACACACCCCAAACCCCAAACCCCAAACCCCAAACCCCAAACCCCAAACCCCACATCTCACCACCACCTCTCACCCCTACCTCTTACCCCTACCTCTTACCCCTACCTCTCACCCCTACCTCTCACCCCTACCTCTCACCCCAACCTCTCACCCCTACCTCTCACCCCTACCTCTCACCCCTACCTCTCACCCCTACCTCTCACCCCTACCTCTCACCCCTACCTCTCACCCCTACCTCTCACCCCTACCTCTCACCCCTACCTCTCACCCCTACCTTTCACCCCCCACCTTTAACCCCCACCTCTCACCCCCACCTTTCACCCCCACCTCTCACCCCTGCCTCTCACCCCTGCCTCTCACCCCTACCTCTCACCCCAACCTCTCACCCCTACCTCTCACCCCTACCTCTCACCCCTACCTCTCACCCCTACCTCTCACCCCTACCTCTCACCCCTACCTCTCACCCCTACCTCTCACCCCTACCTCTCACCCCTACCTCTCACCCCTGCCTCTCACCCCTACCTCTCACCCCAACCTCTCACCCCTACCTCTCACCCCTACCTCTCACCCCTACCTCTCACCCCTACCTCTCACCCCTACCTCTCACCCCTACCTCTCACCCCTACCTCTCACCCCTACCACTCACCCCTACCTCTCACCCCTACCTCTCACCCCTACCTCTCACCCCTACCTCTCACCCCTACCTCTCACCCCTACCTCTCACCCCTACCTCTCACCCCTACCTCTCACCCCTACCTCTCACCCCTGCCTCTCACCCCTACCTCTCACCCCAACCTCTCACCCCTACCTCTCACCCCTACCTCTCACCCCTACCTCTCACCCCTACCTCTCACCCCTACCTCTCACCCCTACCTCTCACCCCTACCTCTCACCCCTACCTCTCACCCCTACCTCTCACCCCTACCTCTCACCCCTACCTCTCATCCCCACTTTTCCACACACCCTACTAACATCATGTTTTGAATTTCTTTTGTGGCCTTTTTTTTTCATTTTGAAGTACACTTACAGTTCCCTTCATACTTATTATTTTGTAATGAGTAAAAAAAAAAAAAAAAAAAGGGATTATTGGAACTTTAGAGGAATATTCTTTACTTATTTATTTGTCATGTTCTTTGCTTCTTGGTGATTTTTAAATGCAAATTGATTACATTTTGCTGCTTTCTTAATTTCTTTTCAAGGAGCTTTGTAATTTTAAAAAGTGATTAAAGATCATTAGATCTATATACACAGATATACTTATGCATAACACACACACATACATCAAAAAGTCAGGAGGTTCAAAATCACTGAAATCTTGTTCCTTGGTCAAACAGCTGAGTCATTAGACAGTGTGTCGGAGTTACCAAGCAGCTGTGGACAGCTGCAGCACTTGGGCAAGGCCAGACCTCGAAGAGTGAAGACCAGAGCCCCAACCAGACCCATGGGCAGAGCTGATCTAGTCGAGGAAGACCATGACATTTCTGAGGGCGTTGACACCTTCTTCAGGCCTGGGTCATCAACTCCCACAACACCCCTCATCTCCCCTGACTCGGAGAACAGGTTAGTATGATATGAAGTTTGTTGTTAAAGAGCCATCTTGTGCATACAACATATAAAGTGAAATGAGAATGGAGTTGTGATTTTTCTTTTTATCTCTCTTCATCTCTTTCTCTATGTCTTGCCTCTCCTCCCCTCTCTCTTCTACTCTCCCCACCTCCCTCTTCTCTTTTCTCTTTTCTCTTTTCTCTTTTCTCTTTTCTCTTTTCTCTTTCCTCTTTCCTCTTTCTTCTTTCCTCTTTTCTCTTTTCTCTTTTCTCTTTTCTCTTTTCTCTTTTCTCTTTCCTCTTTCCTCTTTCCTCTTTCCTCTTTCCTCTTTCCTCTTTCCTCTTTCCTCTTTCCTCTTTCCTCTTTCCTCTTTCCTCTTTCCTCTTTCCTCTTTCCTCTTTCCTCTTTTCTCTTTTCTCTTTTCTCTTTTCTCGTTTCTCGTTTCTCGTTTCTCGTTTCTCTTTTCTCTTCTTTTCTTTCTCTTTTCTCTTTTCTCTTTTCTCTTTTCTCTTTTATTCTTTTTTTATGGCATTGTGCAATTTACTTAAGCCAGCTGTAAGGAAACTGTGTTGGTGCGTGTATTTAGACTATGTTTGTATTTAAAGCCAGACCGGAGTTAGCCAGGACTCTCAGTAAGTTGATGAAGCTAATGAAAAATAAATTTTATGTTTATTTTCATGCTTTTTTACACATGCATTTACATAAATACGAACCCTTGCACACACAGACAGACATTGACAAAAATATACAGACACTCTTTTGGTTATGAAGTAGTTAGATTCCTATATTCCTTGGAGGCATCATCAGTAAGCACATCCTGCTCTCACTGTAATGTGAAAGAAGTAAGCAGTCACATTGTGTGTGAGGATGTACTGGTATGGCTACCTGAGTGATGGTTAGAACACTCTTGGAATCTTGTATGATAATCCTAAGTCTTGTTACATTTATTGGCTTTCCAAATTTATAAGGGACAATTTAAATTATTTTGGGAAATGGAGTATCTGTATTTAACTTCAGAAATTAGCAGAAATTGGTTTGTGTTTGATATTTTCACAAATGTATCATGTGTTTGTGTATATGGAAGAGAATAGGTGAGTAATGGGTGAGAATGGGAAAGTGGAGGCATGTGTATGTAAGTGTGCACTATATTAGTATATTTGAATTGAAAGAGAGAAATAGAGTGCATGTGTGTATGCATGTTTTCACACTTGCACATGAACATATTTACATTTACAGTCTTGAAAAGCCCATCCACTGGTTTTATTACCCAAAGGTAATTTAAAAAGATAGCTCTGTTCTCATTACTTGTTTCCTATTCATTGAAATGAAGTTATATAAGAAGGGACTAATAATATTGAAAGTATTGTCCTACTATCTTGGAAACAGTGAATGGGTTAGCTACAAAATAGGTTTATTTTTTTTATAGAAATTTTTAACTCATTGCTTAATATTGCTTTTGCATTATAGTAATGCTTGGATAATGCATGTATTGAAGAGATTATATATATATCTATAAATATCTTTTCACATTTGCATTAACATCCTACTATGGGTTGCAAAATAGTACATTAAACATATCTCTTCAATCCCTGCCCTTTACAGCCCACGGCTACTCAAGTATGGCTCCACCTCCTCCGTTGAGAGCTCCCCCCACACGGGCGGAGCGAGAACTGGCAGTGAGAGAGGCAGCATCGAGTCACTCACGCGGTCTGACTCGCTGGCGCGGTCGGAGTCAGACGTGACGAGGGAGAGCCCACGGCCGCGCACCAAGTCTCGAGATACGGAGGAGGAAGATGAGATGGAAGATGAGGATCAAAGCATAGATGAGAAGAGGTAACAGAAAGAACATCTTTGTTGTTTGTATAAACAGCTTATAAGTATATAGTAAATTTGTAGGGAAAGAAGGTAAAAAAATTATTTCTTACAAGTAGGTTGTATGATAAATTTAGAGGAAAGATTAATTCTTTGTCTTGTACTGTATATGCATGTGTTTTTTAGACCTTGTTACATATTTGAAGTAACTCAAAGATCTAAAAAATAATTTGTATCTATATAACACCATCAAAGGTCTGAAAGCTTTGATATCTACTCAATTAGCCGCAGTGTAACCAGCCTGATTGGAAGACGAGCCAATGAACCGATGTTGAAGAGATCACCAGATATGAGTGCAAGAAAAGCCTCAACATCATCAAACATCAGTTCTATGGATGGTGGGTAGACTGCTTGGTTGTGCTGTCTTTTGTATTTTATTTTAGATTTTCTGATTTGATAGTTAAGTGATTAGATTACATTTACAGGAAACAGTGAGAAGAAATAATCTGTAAAGAGAGATATCTTGCTCCTGAAATTTTATACAGACCGCTATTGCTGCAATAAAAAAAAATCTTTACCAAAAAATTGCAATTGCTGATCTAGCTCTCATGCTGTCTCCCAATCAGACAAAAGCCGCAGTGAGGAAGATGGGAAGGAAGATTCTCCCCCAAGGAAAGTAGCTGGCTTGCCCAAGTTCGGAATGGGCATCGGAGGAAACATCTTGGCGGAGATGAAGATGATGCAGGAGAAAAGAACTTCTGTCTTACCAAAGGTAAGCTTTAATCATTTGCACCATCTTTGCTTAAGTCTGTATATGCACGTGTTTATATGAGTGTGGATGAGTGTGTGGGAGTGTGGGAGTGCGTTTGTGCACATGTGCTCATTAAGAGTATTTATGTGCATGTACATGTGTTTGTTTGGGTGTGGGTTAATTTCAAGAGGATTTTTTTATGAAAAGCAGAAAACTCAGATCCTGATCCCACAGGATGAAGACAAGGATCGTGATGAGAGAAAGGAAAACCCTTCAAGCAGCTTGCTCGCAGGTGTGAGGCTGCGGTCCACAGGCCTCGCAGACAGCCTAAAGTCTCCTACCAATGGCTTCCCAAGAGGATCCAGTGGCAGCAAATCTCCAAACTGTAATAGGGATTCGGTTATTGAAAACGCAGGTATTGTGGAATGATTTGTTGTTCTTTTTAGCGGTTATGTTCGTGATTGATCGATGATTGAGAGCTTTTAAGTCCCTGTCACTGACCTTTATTGATTTATTTAAATAGTTTGAATTTTTTTTTTATGTATAGGAAATGATATCCTGAATGATAATTAAGCAGAGATTAGTATAGAATAGTAATGCAGATAAGTTGTCGGCAGTTCAGTAAAGCAGTAAATTCACATTAGTAAAAGAAAAAAGTCAACTATGGGAGACATGTAAGAAGCATTTTTCTTCTCTCTCTATTTGTAGTTTCAGCAACTCACAAGATCATATGAGTCACAAAGTGAATACAAAATGATTGTGAATTTCAGCTCTGAGAATGGTCGACATTTATTAGCTGTTGCGCGTCTAAAAATTCTAAGTTGCTTTGTCTTGCCTGGCCATTGTTCTAAGTGCTTCTGAAGTATGTGCACCTGAGTTGGAATGAGGATAGATTTTTAAGTTCTTATCCTTTTTGCCATCCTGGAAGGTTTCAGATTTTAAAAATTGGGAAAGAAATTGCGTGTCCCTCAATGCTGGATAGAGTTCTTTTGTTTATAAAAAGGCTTTACAATTATATTTTATTTTCAAATATTCTTTAAAAGAAATTGATATGACAATTAAATGCTTTATGTAATTAGATATGCATCTTACAGATTTGAATTGAGCATGGACTGACTAAACAGACATGTTCATTGATTGTGAAATTGCTTGTGGCACTTTTGTTTATATTCTCTTATTTAGTTTGATTTCCTTTTTTTTTTTTTCTACTCTGATAATACATGTCTTTACAAAAGGAGCAAAGTGCCACAAGCATATTGTATGCATTTGTTTGATGCTTGATAACTAGTGAATTCCTTTAGTTATGAAAGTATAAACAAAATCATGCAAAATATGTTCAGTATTAAAGTTAAGCTCAGAAGAAAGAGTTTGGTCAGTTTTGATATGGAGAATAACTGTTTCATATCTAATAAAATGTTTGAGAGAGGCACGTATACTTGCATGTATACACACATGTTCAGTCATTGACTCATTATTTGCATTAGCATCCTTAGCATCGCAGTCCATTCATGAATTCACTGATTCACTGATATATTCATTCATTCATCAATTCACCCACTCACTCACTCACTCACTCACTCACTCACTCACTCACTCACCCACCTATTTTTTTTTCTACTTCACAATACAAAGAGTTAACCATCAAAACTGACTGAGCTCAGACTGGTGTAACGCACTCTTTTGTCATTTGTTTTGCCTGGCTTCTTTGTTTTATTTGACCGTATGCATATGTGTGGGGCTCTCTCCAGGACCCAGCCCGAACACCAAGCCTGTGATCGCCGCCCTCAAACCTAAGCCCCCTCCCCCTCTTGCACCTAAACCGCGACCCAAGTCTGTCATTGGAGGAGACCAGAGAGCAGGTAAACAATGCATCCAGGGGCTTGTTCAGTGTGTAGGAACCAAAGGTGGATTTGGTTTGTGTATTGTAGAGAAAAAGGTATGTGTGTGAAAATATGTAGGTGGACATAAGCACACACACGCTGATATATAAGAACTTTATATTTTTTTTATAGTATGTATTATATATTTCAATTTCTTAAATAAATCTCTCTTGCAAATGAGAGTAGCTGTTGATATGGATGTACAAATGAGTTTCATATTAATGTGGCAGGAAATCATCTATTCCTATAGCATATCCTCAGAGATCTCTGGCAAATAGGTCAGCTGGTGAACAACTGGTTAACCTTGCCATAACCTAAATATCTCCATGATTTACCCAGTTGTGTTTCAATTTTCTTATTCTGTTCCCTATTATGCTTAATCCTCATTTGGACCTAATGCACTCAGAGACTGTATGGTTATTCTTTTTTAACCTCTCCTGCTCTTATTTTCCCCTAACTTAGTGTGCTCTCTCAGTTTTACTGTAAACCAACACAAGGCCTTGACCCAAAGGTTTATTACATTCAAAGATAATCATGTGAATGGCATGTTAATTTCCTGAAAGTCATTTAGAAAGACAATTACACCAGAGGGAGCAGAACTATTCACTCATGGTTATTTTCATATTTTGAACACATTAATATTGATACTCGTATTATGGCTACATCTTGTGTTCTCTGTACTGAGCAAGTTCCAAATTGAGTTGTCCATTTGGAGTTTTTCCTTTTGTTTGGTGTGTTCAAATGTTGATTGGATTGGTGCCTTTATACTAATTTGCTTTTTGGTCTAACTGATTATCTGCCTTCACTGTCTTTTCCTCTCATTCCTTCCTGTGTTTTCCAATGCTCCCCTTATTCATATCCCTCTATTCTTTTATTTCTTCTTTCATCCTTCCTTCTTCTCTCCTTCCTGCTTTGCATTCTTTTTTTTCACTCGTCTGCAAGTCTTCTTTTGTCTCTCCTTTCCCTCCCTCCCCTCCCTCCCCTCCCTCCTTCCATCCCTCCCTCCCTCCCTCCCTCCCTCCCTCCCTCCTCCCTCCCTCCCTCCCTCCCTCCCTCCCTCCCTCCCTCCCTCCCTCCCTCCCTCCCTCCCTCCCTCCCTCCCTCCCTCCCTCCCTCCCTCCCTCCCTCTCTCCTCTCTCCTTCTTCTGTATTCCCTCATTTCGCCTTCTCTCCCTTCTTTCTCTCTTTCTCCCTCTTTCTCTCTCTCTTTCTCCCACTTTCTTTCTCTCTTTCTCCCACTTTCGCTCTCTCTTTCTCCCACTTTCTCTCTCTCTTTCTCCCACTTTCTCTCTCTTTCTCCCACTTTCTCTCTCTTTCTCCCACTTTCTCTCTCTTTCTCCCACTTTCTCTCTCTTTCTCTCACTTTCTCTCTCTCTTTCTGCCACTTTCTCTCTCTTTCTCCCACTTTCTCTCTCTCTTTCTCCCACTTTCTCTCTCTCTTTCTCCCACTTTCTCTCTCTCTCTCTCTCTCTCTCTCTCTCTCTCTCTCTCTCTCTCTCTCTCTCTCTCTCTCTCTCTCTCTCTCTCTCTCTCTCTCTCTCTCCCCCCCTCTCCCTCTCCCTCTCCCTCTCTCTCTCCCTCTCCCTCTCCCTCTCCCTCTCCCTCTCCCTCTCCTCTCTCTCTCTCTCTCTCTCTCTCTCTCTCTCTCTCTCTCTCTCTCTCTCTCTCCCTCCCTCCCTCCCTCCCTCCCTCCCTCCCTCCCTCCCTCCCTCCTTCCCTCCCTCCCACCCTCCCTCCTTCCCTCCCTCCCTCCCTCCCTCCCTCCCTCCCTCCCTCCCTCCCTCCCTCCCTCCCTCCCTCCCTCCCTCCCTCCCTCCCTCCTCCCCTTCCTCTCTCCCTTCCCCTCTCCCTTCCTCTCTCCCTCCC
>NC_061844.1:5475417-5492917 GCF_019202785.1 Penaeus chinensis | reverse complement strand
ACGAGCAAACCAGTGCCCCAGTGAGGTCAGTAAGGGAGATGGCGGCATCCCTCGCCCGCAGTTCGGTTGGGGAGGAAGCTGGAGGCAAGAAAAAGTCCTCTTCCCTCCCCCGGAACACACCCCAAGCTGCCAACAGTGGTAAGTAAGACTCCTGTAGCCATAGATACAATTTTTGTAGCTGTAAGTAAAATCATTTAAGAATATACTTTAAGAATACAGAAGTGATATATCTATAGATTTTAAGATAAGCTTAAGAGTGCTCTGCGATGCATTTTGAACTAGTGTGTCTTCCTGTTTTTCATGCCAGGGACTTGAGATAGTTATGCAGATCTTGTTTCAGATGTCTGCAGTGTTTAGATTTTACCTTAACCTGCTAAGCTAAAGTCTGAACATTTTCTAGGATAACTTAAAGGAAGCTCGCTTAAAGCTGTCATAGATAACATATTTTTTAAGTGACATTGTTCTTCTAGTCTTTTGCACTTGTCCTGTGAAGAAAAATTTGAATCATATACTAGTAAGTCTATGATAGCCTGCTTTACTGAACTATTTCAGTGTGTGATATTATACAAAACTTTTGTCCTTTATACAGTAATTGATATACAGTTTTACAAATATGGTTTTGAAAATACTTAGCTCAAAAGCAGTTTTGATGTAATGTCATGTAGTTTTCTCTGAGTAAATACTCTCCAAACACAAGTGCAAAATTTTAGATAACTCGAGCTGTGACTGTTTGTTTAGAAATTAAGAATTATATCTGAATATTGGCATTCCCTTATGCCATATTACAGTAAAATGGTATACATAATTTTAGCATGATACCATTAAGTGGGAAGAGCAAGTAAGAAACCGTTTTTATATGCCTGATATTGTCTCCTGTATGTGACAGCTTTGTGCTTCTGTACTGCATAAGAACTATTAAGATATTTTTCCTTAGTTAAGGGTTTGGTAATATTCATTGCTTCAAAGGATAGTCCTTGATTGACTGTGCCTTGAGTTCTGTCTTTTCTTTCTGAAAATGTTTTCACATACACACACAAGCAAAAAGTTCATACATACATATATATATAAACAAACATACGTACATACATACATACATACATACATACATACATACATACATACATACATACATACATACATACATACATACATACATACATACATACATACATACATACATACATACATACATACATACATACATACATACATACATACAATACAATACATACAAAATATGCATACTAATGTGTACACTGTATTTAATGGAATAAGATCAGTTCTTGAAAATAAATAAAACACTATTTTTACATTCATGTACATGTTTTTGAAATTTGGGATATATATATCTCACTGTTTTACAGGTAACAAACATCCTTATCCAGTTACTTTGTTTCATGTTTTCTGTTGGACATTATACATATTTGAAACCAAAAGAAGAAAAAAAAGTCTTTATATCTGTCTTTCTTTTCTTCCTTCATTGCACACAAGCACATGCACACAGATGAACATAGATTTGAGACATTTTTTATTTTATATTTTTCACAGCAGGCCCAAAATCCAAAGGGAAAGCAGAAGCCCAGAAAACCGCGGGCATTATTAATGGCATCTTAAAGGTTGAAAAGAAAAAGCGGGCACAGGCCAAAGGTGCTTAATTCATCGGTATTTATGAGTGATGTGTAGACCCCCCCCTCCCCCCTCCTTTTACAGTGTTGATACTAATCTTTGTTTATTAACTGTTTTCTTGATTCATTATTATTATTATTGTTTATCGAATATTCAATGTGTTTGATAATAGTTGTGTGCCCTTAGTTTTTTTTTGTTTTTTGTTTTCTTTTTATGTTTTTGGCCCCCCAAAAGGACTGTTAGAGGCTCATGTGATTAACATTTTTAATACTGATCATTGATGCTTTGATTATGACTTGTGCTGCTCCTCTCCATAAATGTTTTTGTGTACTAATTTTCCCATTATCTATCAGTTACTTTTTAAGAATGTATGTGTAAGAATGATTACTGGCAAGAAAATCATGAATGAGATAGTTGAAAGTGTTTGTGAATGAGTAAATGAGTGAGTGTTGTGAGTAATAGTGTGGCTGAGGGAAAGAGAGGGAATGAGTGAGAGAGAGAGAGCGGGTCACTGTACAGTGTAGGTTTCTAGGCATTTGCCTTTACCCACAGAGATCACCTGTGCTTCAGTTTTCATTTATGTCAGTTTTGGGACGGCAAAGAAAAAGTAGGAAAATAAAGGTTCTTGGCAGCCATTGAAATAATTCCCTAATCTCAGGAGTATGGAGAGAGTGGCACTTTTTGGTGCTTGTGTGTTTTGTTTTATTAATATGAGGTCTTAGAATTTGATGCCATATAACTTACCAAGTTCATTTGCAACAATGAATACAAGCAAGATAGAAGTGTGGTTTACTAAAAAGGTCTTTTGAGCTAGTTTGATATTTTTGATCATTCCTTAAACTAGAATGATAGTACTGAATACAAAATAATAGTTATTATATGTTTTACCTTTACGTGTTTAAAATACTATAAGCACTTACACTCACACATGCACATGCACTTGTGCCTACCTACACAAACACACATGCACACACATACACATACAAATATTCACCCCCTCATATTCTCTTACATTCCTTATCTTTGACATGAATACCATATCTTATTATCATATGTTTTGTACTGTCTTCATTATCTGTCTCCTTTATAAGGTTTTATTAATGTTACATAATGCTGTTATTTGTAGGTGACTGTTCTGCCTGTCTATGAATATGGTTGTCTTATTGATATTGTTGATTTATATTGTTCATAAAAAAGTGGCACCTATTTTTAGAGGTGAAAAAATGACAGAATCCATGTTCATGATTTCTTATTCAGAAAGATTTCTTCAGTAATTTACATCCTTTATATATAAGGCATATGTGTATTTTATATTGTTAAAATATTTCACTTTCAAAGGCAGTAAAAAAAAAAAAAAGTTTGATCAGGCAAAAGAAAGTTTAGTACAGCTCATGGATATCCCAACCACAGTTTATTGAGGAAATTAGTTTTTGTTCTGTTCATTTCAAAGTAAAAGGGGTTTGGGAGATTATCCAATGGGAGGAGAAGTTCACGTAGAAGGAATAGCTAAGAAGAATAGAAGAGAAAGGAGGAGGATTTTTTTTTTTTTTTTTTTTTTTTTTTTTCAATTTTATAAAAAAGACAGGCAGAATGTTGTTTACATAACAGCAAGTAGACAGACACATAGTAGCTTCAGTATCTGTTTTTACTTTTCTTTTTTTTCTTCTTTTTCCCCCCCCTTCTCGATGATTCTAGTGAGGTACCATATTACAGGTAATTCACAGAGAGATGTGTTTTCTATATATAAATATTTTGATTATTTTTACTGATTTTTTCCCCCCATGGTATTTTAGTAAGTTTCACAGTCTTTCTGCATATCCTACCTACTTACAGCTGTCCAATAGAATTCTTTAGATGAAGAGCACCAGCATAAGCCTGTATTAATGCATGGATGGATTTCAGGATATCCATGTGTTATTATAATGTGCATGTTCTACTTTGCATGGTACTTGGCAAATTACTTTTTGAAGTTCTCTTCGATTCTGAAAACAACAAAAAAGGAAGCAAAACCGAGAAGCACTTTGACAGATCATGTGAATCACCTTATTTTTTAAACAAGGGAAATATTCTCTAATATTGTTTCAGGGAAAGTGCGTAATAGTTGATGCATGCATGTCAAGGTGTTTCACTGTTTTCCCACAAGGCCTTTTGGTTGTTAGCATGAAGTGACACCAAGGGGTTGAATAATGATGTTTTATTCCGTTGTTGTAATTTTTTTTTTTTTTTTTTTTTTTTTTTTTTTTTTTTTTTTTTTTTTATGATTTTGCTGAGCTTATGGTTGAGGCAGTTCTGAGAGAATGGGTCTCTTTAGCATCCATCTTGTGCCCTAATTGATAATGGAAAGGCTAACTGAGGGACTGGTGTGTTTGTCTGATAGGTGTTGGTAGTGTACCCAATTAATGTCGGACTAGAGTTTTGGTGCTTTCTTCTGGTAGTGTCTTGTGAGGAGGGAATAGTTGGATACAGTTATTTTTTTCTGTTCGTTTATTTTTTTCTGTTTGTTTCGTACTCCATAACTCTCTCATTTCTTCATTTCTCTGTCTCCCTCTCCCCCCTCCTTGCTCCTTCCTCTCCATTTCCCTTTTCCTCTCCCTTCCTCTCTCCTCTCCCTTATCCTCACCTGTCTCTCTTCATCTCTCCTCTCCCTTATCCTCACCTGTCTCTCTTCATCTCCCTCTCCTCTTTCTCTATTTCTCAATTCTTTATCCTTTGTGTACTCTCCCCTTCCCTCTCTCTCTTCCTGTATCATCTCTCTCTCTTTCTCCATTACCCTCCCATCTCTCTATCTCTCACTCCAACATTTGTCAATCTGATTTTCTTCTGCTATCCTCTCCTTTTTTACCACCCCTTGCGTCCCTCAGATATCTTACTCAAATATGATTTGCTATGTTGGTTCTTTTCTATCTACTCTAAATTCAACATTTTATCCATTTATTGCATGAAACTTTAAGGAATTCAAATTTTATGTTTTATACTATTTGGGATCTTGAGGCTTTCTACTCAAATTCTTTAAAGCTTAAATAGTGAAATATCCAATGTTGGTGATAAAATGGTAATGTGCAAAAATATCCAATTAACAATTTTACTTATGGGCATTTAATCCATACTTAGGCTGAACTAGGAATGGGAGCCATTTTGTTTTTAGTCATAGTAGAAAGTATTAGCAGTGGGCTTACAGGCTTCATTTAATAGTCTTAAACAGTAAGGGAAGTTGGTAAATAGGAGGTTTATAGATTCTCACTGCATGGGGTCTCTGCTGTACAAACATCCATAGCAAATTGTCGAGGATAGCTTCACTAACGTTTAATAGTAGTTTGTCTTCAGAAAGCATTGGAACAATTTTTTTTGTGGATTTGTTTTTTAGTAATTTCACATGTGAAACTGCTTTTAAATTGTTTTCATTCATTCATTGATTTATGATTACATTTCTTCTTTTTTCTTTAGAATGTCTGTCTTATTGAATTTCTTTCCTTCTAGCCCTGTCAGTCAGGCCAGGGCTTTGCAGAGCCTAACTTGGTGTCACATGCTTCATGATTTTTTTAATATTGCTTTTGTGATAGTGGTCACTGATTGTGCACGTGTGTGTGTTTGTGTTATTTATGTAGGTGTGGCTCCTGAGCTGCTGGTAATCCTCGACAAGAGACGCTCAACCATCACAAACAACCAGCTTGAGGTATATAATATGCACAATTTATTCCTTCGTATTTTTTTTGACTTCTGCAAGTCAAGAGAAAGTCATTTTTGCCTCAAACTTGAATCAGTTCTAGAATTTTTCTTCAGTCTTTGCTTATTTATACTGAATAGTAAAAAGCAACATCTTTATGCATTTGTTTTAGCTTAGCACCATTAATGCTTTCCTTCTTTCTGTTTTTTGCTTAAAATACATGCTTAATTATCATTAATTCTAGTGCTGAGTTACCAAAGAGTATGATATGAGATTGTTAATGATTTATATGTTACAATATATTTTCCTGATGGTAATATGATGTAGTATTTCATGTTGTTTATTGTGACATGAAATTTCTAGAATTATTATGATAACTGTAATTAGAATTTAATGAACTTCCTCTGTCAAATTTCAAAGCCTTTACTTCCTATTTTTTTTACTATATTTTTTAAGACTAGATATTTATTGTCATTAATGTCAGTGACTAGATGAACTCTCTTAGTTTAAGTTATTTTTTACATTTTCTAACTTTTATATGATTAAGTTAGGTGCCTTAAATGTGAGTAACTATTGATATCATTATTCCCCCCCCCCCCCCTTTTTTTATTTGGCTTATTCCTTCTTATCATCCCACTAATTTATAGAAGTACTCATTTAGTGATGCCCTCTGTTATGACAAATTATCAGAATTATCATGTCCACTTTAACAAATTGTCAAAACCATCATGATTGTGTTGAGAACACATGGTAGCATGACAAGAAGTGTGGATTTTCGAGGAATTTCAAATTAAAGAGAGGTAATGGCCTGGTGAAGCAAAGGTACCAGGGGCTAAGGACCAGACACCAGGTGTAAGGTTCCAGGTGCCATAGGCTGTGGCTCTAAAAAAGGAAAAATTCCAACAGACGTGTGGAAGGTCGGGCCGTGTGTGAACCACAAAGCAAGTGGCAGGGTTGTGAAGGAGGTCCAAGGAGGAAAAGTAATGCAGGGTGAGAAGTGTAGATTGAAGAGGAGTAGTAGTGTGTAGAATGATGGTAGTGAGCTAGGGGAAGTAGAATACCCAGGGGAAGGGGCCAAGGAGGATAGTTGAAAATGGAGAGTTGTAGACTATGGAGTTGGTGTTCAGTCGTAAATGGGAAATGCAGGAAAAGAAAGAGTAGATTAACCCATCACCACCGGGTAAGCAGAAATCCCTGAGCGTGATAAACTCAGGTGATTTTTGGCAACAGCCAGACATTGGGCATGGGAATCCGCGACATCAAGCCAAACATCCCACTCCATGCGCTCTGGTGTGTTGCCCCGCGTATAGGAATATCCCGCAGACCAAGCAGTTTGTTATGCCGGTACTCATGACCCATCCGGGTCGGGTTAAGGTGTGAGCTAATTAGAGTTCGTTGTGGGTGGTGGGATATGATCTGTAGATTAAAGTAGAAAGAGCAAAGGAAAGGGAAGCAAAGTACATGAAGGTATAGTAAGGAATGCTTATTAAGTCAGAAAGGAAGAAAGGAACCTCAAATATCAGAAGTACAGATTTAGTGAATAGAAGATAGACTGTAGATTTAGTTGAGAAGCAAAAATAGACAAGGAAAGGAGAACAAGCAGTTCAGTAGTGTATGTGAGAACATAGTGTAACATGAACTGGGATAAAACCAGGGATGGGCTGGCCACCTGGAGCATTAGGAGAATTCCTAGTGAGCTGTGAAAAGGAAAGTGTATGTAATTAACCTAAATGAATGGTAAATTATTAGGGGTAGGGGGCTTAGCTATAAACACTTAGCTTTATTTTGAAGGGGCCCTACTGAGTAATAACCCCAATAGCCCCTGGATAAGGTAGAGCACTATGTGAGAGGAGAAGGGGTAATATTGAATATGAAACAGAGTAGTGTGAGAGAGGGAAGTAGAGAGAAAGAAAAAAATGGGTGTGGGTGAATTAGAAGGTGTATTGAATTGGAAAACAAAATAGTCCTAGAAGTAGATCTCGACTTGTTTGAAAGTGATTTTACTCCTGGTACAAATAGAGTAACACTTAGAGAGCCATGGGACTGGTAGTGTTAAAGGGCCCTATTGAATAGTTGTTATGATACTTTTCAAATATTTGAAGTATGTTGGGGTTGTTATCTGTACTGTATCCATGAATGTGAATGTGTCTATGGATGTAAGTGTAATCCAGCCTTCTTGTAGCAGAGTAAAAAAATGTAAGAGGTTATTATTAGAAGTAATGATCATGTTTAGTGTTGCTTCTTTTATAATGAGTATACAGGTGTAATCTTAATCAACATTGTATTTTTTTTTTTTGTCATTAACATCATCATCATCATCATCACTACATCTTTATTATCATAATCATTATCAATCATTACAATCTTTTTCATTATTTTGGTTGGTATTATGACTTATTGTTATTATTGTACTCATTGGCTATTGTTAATGTTATGAAAATTATCATTGTTAGTGTTATATTGTTGTTATTGTAATTAATTATATTTGTATTTTTTTGTGATTGTTCTTATTATGAATAGTCTTGATTTTCAGTTTTGATTATAAAATTTTATTATAATTATCTTAGATATTGTACTTTTTGTTATTGCTTTTTGTGTTTGCATAGGTAGCAGTTATATTTTTTTCCATTAGAATTTTAAATAGAATCACTATTGTCAGTGTCTGGTAGAGGCCTCCTGTTTAAAGTTTGTGTGATTATATACATGTATAGAGAGAGACAGAGGTATATATGTATACAGGAAAATGTTTTTTTTTTCTTTTTCATATTATTGGCTGTCTTGTTTTGCCTGCCTCTGCACCTGCATGTTGGCTTTGTTATTTGTTAAGTAATATAAGGGAAAAAAAGTTTAATTGTAATTGCAAGATAATATTAGTTTTTCCACTGATTTTACGTGATCATTGTGTGTAGCATTGTTTATTTACCTATTCATTCAGTTTTTTTTTTTCTCTCTTCCTTTGTTTTTAATAATAATAGTAGCTGTGGTCAGAGATGGCATTTATTTTTTATTCTTATATTCTAATGTAGGATTGAATTTTATAAGAAAACCTTGAACAGAAATTAGGATGTTAGTATGACACACTAATCAAAACTAGTATTAAGGATGATGATAATTTTTTAAATTAAAATTAATTTATCCATATGTATCATTCATTATTTTTTTTAGGCTTTCTCCCTTTGTTGCATCTAAAATGTGCTGTTTTCAGCCCAAATTTAAAGACTGTGTGTTTGGTGTTCAGTGAAATAATCAGTGGGATAAATGGCAAATGAAGTATAAATAAGAACAAACAATTTGTAATATTATTTATAGAGCCTTGTACTAAATAAGAAATGGTATTCTAAAATGTAGTGTGTGTGTCTTTTGAGAAATTAGAACTTGTTCCAAGTTATAGCTCATTTGCCAGAGGTCATCAAGAACATGCGTGTCAAGTCTCTCATCAGTCTAGATCACTGTGCAAGCTCATATTTTGTTCCTGCTCCAGCACCTACAATGCAAAAAGTGTAAAAGGCTCTGTGATTACATCTTTTACAGAAACTCCATTATGTTGTGTTTTAGGCCTTTGACTTCACAAAACTTAGTGTGGGAAAAGTTTAAATCTTTTCATCTTTCTTTATGAATCAATTACATATTTCTCACTGTTTGTGAATGATGATATAAGTATGTAGAGTATTTTATAGCAGCATTTGAGATTTATGAAGCTTCTAATGTAAAAATTGAACACATCATTATTAATTGCTTTCAGCATACTGATCAGGAGTCAGATTGTGTTATGATAAAAAGGAAAGTTTAACTTCAACTTGTCAGAGAGTGATTAAACAAGGGGAAGGTCATCCAACCACATTGTACATCCCTGCAACTGCTTCTTTGCTTTTTAGGACAAGTACATGAGTAGGGGAAGGGTTTCAGCTTCAAAGGCTTGCTGTATTTTTCCTTTTTTGTGATTCCCCTCTTCCTTCCCCCAGGAGCTGGAGGAGACGTGGGTGGACGGTGAGCAGAGCACAGGATCAAGCGCAGCCCCTCCCCTGCATCGGCAGACGTCACACAAGCATGTCCTCACCACTGATCTAGCACTTGAAGATGTTGTTAATGTTTGATTGTCAGAATTGTTATTTTGATGAAGGATTTTTTTCCATGTAACATTGTTTCATGATATTTTTCCCATTCCATCATAGATGGAACTACATTTGTTGCTGAGGCATAATAATGGTAATGTTCATTATGACAAGTGATGAAGAAATTTAATGTTATGTCATTGTGTGACTGGCCATACAGTTTCCTTTTCCAGTGAAGTAAGTGTAACTTGCTGTATTTTCCTTTCATGGATAAACAGCTTTCTTCATGATTGTAATTCATAAGGCTATGAAGGGAATTTTATTTATTGAATTTTACTTTGGTTTATATAGTTATTTGTAGTCTGCTTGGATAGCAAGACTGCAGAATCTACACAGCCACAGAGACATCTGATGCCATGATGCGATGTTGGTAGGATTGTTATGGTGGGACGGCAGACATGTGAGAAAATCAAATGCATTAACATCACGCTTGCTCTTCTGCAAAGATCATGATAGAGGCATTATGATTGGACTTTTTGGAGATTAATATACAGCTCAAACTGTTCGTACATTTGCATTTAAAGCCACATTTTCTCAAGTCTTCTAACAGGCTTTCACTATTAAGGATAATCCTTATATGTCTGTATAAATGTCAATATAGATAATGTATAGTCAAAGATATAGGTCACTGCCAGCATTGGTTATTCAGAAGGTCATTCTTGATGTACATAATAGCAGCACAAAATTTCTTGTAGATGAGGAATTGCATTTATAAATCATTATTTGTATGTAGGTTTCCCATCTTCCAAAGCACGGGACACGTTTCATTCACGATTTGTTGGTCAGTATGTAGATTATAGCTACTTCAATTTTTTAAACCTTTGTGATTTTTGCTAGAATTGTGAAGCAATTTTCAGATATACATTGGATGAAAATAGTTATATAAGAATAAAAGAAAAAATAGAGAAGTGAGGTATTACAAACTCGTGCATTTTCTCTTTCTGAAAATTCTCAAGAAATTCATATCAGAAATTTTGACCTTTAAGTAGAGGAATTTAAAGTCCTTATAAAGAATTTCTTGAGTCTTGACCTAAAGTTCTCTAAAGTGAGCATCTGGACTGCAATTAATCTTTTATGAATGAGCTTTTAACCATGTTAAGTTTTTAATTTTATGACATTTGTTTTCCTTACAAATGCAAGTACTTGTTCGTGTATTATGACCAAATTGCATGTAATGTAGTATTTTATCATTGTTTTTTTTTTACTGTGAATGGATTTGAAAACTACTTTGGGAAATTTTCCAAATGAAGAATTGCTAGGACAAAAAGGAACTTGTCAGTAGCTTTGTTGAAATATGCATTTTTGTGCATTGCATTTTATGTTTACAAGCAGTTTGTGATGGTTATTATGAATAAAGCATCCTTCTCTAAATGACATGTTGATAGTTAGGTCAGTAATACAATTTGATTCATAGTCAGGATAGATTATTAGGTATTGATATTTAAATGTTAATTAAGTGTTTCCTTTTTTTTTTTTCTTTTTTTACAAAGAGAAAGTATTAAGTGCAATCTGTTTTATGTCTGCAGTTTATAAAGGATTTACTATCAGTATGTGGCTTGCTGGTCACATTGTTTGTAATGCTTTGCCTCAATCTACTGAACGTTGAAAGTGGACAGTGTACTGTGTGGAGCCTGTTCTTAACAGGCGTGATATAAATATTGTTACTAAAGTAAGAGTTGTATGCTTGCTCTGTCAGAAATGCATTACAGCTTATGTACAGCTTGTTTTGTTAAGAAAAAAAAAGAAAAAAAAAAAGGGTCTGTCAGAAGAGCTTTGTGCCAAGAAAGGTTGCAAGAGAAATTTATACTCCTCATTAAAGAGCTGCGGATGTCTTTTTATGTCTTGACGTGTTATGATTGTGATTTTCTGCGCTGATTTTGAGGGTTCCTGATAAGTGGATGATGATAATGATGATGTGGTGTATCTGTGATGAATTTTGCTTGTGGTGTGACTTTATTTGGTAATTTGATTTTGACAGGCAGTTTTTGTTTGTTTGGGGGGCAAGAAAAAACAAAAAACTATATATTTGCATTAGCTGTGGAAACTTTCCTTCCGTCTTCTCCTGGGCTTCGGAGAACATACCGTGTGAGGACAACAACTGTGGATTTTCGAGGTAGTCATCTGATAGAGAAATGTTTTGGAGGATATTGATGAATAGAAACCTGTTTTCTTTCATAATCTTGTGTTGTTTTTCATTACATGATAAGTTGTGAATGGATTAGCATATATATATATATTTTTTCCATTATCTTTTTTAAGTTAATAAAATTTTTGTGATCTTACATTTATTGCAAATTAAATTAGTGGAGAATTTTAAGGCTCTTTAACAAATCTTTTTTTTTTTTTTTATTGATTATCACCCTTTTATAGATTTTGGCTTCAGTTCAAAAATTTGATATTTAGATGGAGCCCTTTTATGCAGTTGAATTTCTAGGGAAGAAAACCATTAGATAACAAGGAGTGGAGAGTTTTCAGGCTTTAAATAAGGCAGTACAAAAAGGCCAGTGGCAAATGTTTGTTTCACAGTGCTCACAGGAGACAATACACTTTTGAAAATCAAAAAAATAAAAATAAAAAATATAAAAAAATATATATAGATAATTACAAATAAAAAAAATGAAATAAAAAAAAAAAATATTAAAACTGACATTTGTATAGACTGTAGATAATAGTTGATGAGAAGAAAAAATCTAAGCTTTGGTACCTTCCTCAAAAACCACCCTTAGTATTCCTTGCAGAGTCCACCGCACCTCATGCCCCTTGGAGACCCTCATAGCGTGCAGCTACTGTACCATTGTTTGATCCTTGATGTTACTGTGTATGTTTTTTCACACCTTCACCTGCATCGAGTAGCAGCAGATTTATATACATTCATCCTCACTTCATAATTCTCTATATATATGGTAATGATAATTTGATGAAGGTACAGTATTCTAGCAGGTATCTTTATAAATTACTTTACTGTACACTACACACTCAAGTGTAATTTTCTTAAATCTGTTATTGGCTTTTAAAACGTTTACATCAAACAGGACACAAGAACTGTAGTGAAGTTTTTTCACCCATTTTGACAATTATTGTTTGATGTTTAGGCATAAAATAAACATTGTACAGTCTAATACCAGTCTTACAAGTCTCTTGTTAGTCATTAATTGATTTATTTTCATTTTCAAATCCAGCATAATGTCAGAGAAATTGTTGTAGTAACTTAAATCTTCTTAAGTATGGCTCAAATGTTGTGATTGTGAGGTGCAGAACAGGCAAGGGACGAAAGAAAAATATAGTCTGAACTATACATTTTATATGTATATTACTTAACTCCTGTTGATTGACACACAAGTGTAATCATTTTGCTGCATCACACTATTGAAGCTTAATTCAAATCAATCCCTTTCGTTATCCTCATCTGCCTGCATTGCGAGAGACCGTGTGCGTGCCATGATTAGCTAGCAATCTGATTGTGGTCATTGTGAGTTGTGATAGTATCAAAGTGCTCCCATGTGTCTTGTGATCTTTTGTTTTTATGTTCATTTTTAAAAAATTTTAGTTGCTTTCTATGATATGACTGGAGAGCCTATTATATGACCACAGGTTTTGTTGCATTAAGCAATGTTTTACCCTTGCAATGTAAATAATTAATTGTCATATTTTATATTTTACAATTATTCTACTGCCTTAATAAAACTTATTTCCTATGAACAGTGTTTTCTTTGGGAGGAGGGGGGGGGGGCAAATGGACCTGAGAGAATGAATGATTCAAATGAATGGAATGCCTCCAACAATTTATTTAACAAATAGAGGGTACATTATTTAAACATTACTCTGGGGGTATCCTCATACATACAAATTATGTTCTACAAGGTGAACACCAACTATATTTCAGATCTATATTTTAGCCCTCAAGTTCTGGATTTAAAGTAGAAATGACGGGTTCCAAATTTTGTCCAATAACTTGAGACTGGAGGAGACTGAAGCTGTCTAACAAAAATTTGTGAATAGTTTTAAAAACTGCTTCAGTGCACAATAAAATAAATGTATACTTAGGTTCATGACTAGATAAACGAACAGAACCAATTTCATGTTTTTCTGTACTTTTTTTTTAAAAGATTGATGGCCTTTAGAATCAACACTCATCACAGATAAAAAAAAAAAAAAAAAAAAATATTTTAATGACCTCAGGCATGTTCTTCAGCATTAATATTATACTTTGAAATGCTATAATGTATTCCCTACTCCTTATTTTCTCATTAATTTCTGGATTTTCCTTTTCTAGCCACTGTTGTTCCTGCCAGTAGCTGGCTTGGTATATCTAAACCAATATCTCTTGAGAGGAAAGTTATGTTAATAACTTTATAAAATATGTTTTAATAAGAGAAAACCTTGCTGTCACCAGTTTATCTGCAAAGTTAAAGAAAAGGTATAAAAAACCACTTCTCTGCATTTATTCAAGCAGCAAGATCTGTCCCTGTACATTAAATAAACAATATATTCTTTAAAATGGTAAAGTAATATATATATATATATATATTTATGTTTATATATATATAAGGCTTGCAGAAAGCATAAAAAATATACTGGATGGTTGTGCAACTAGACTAGCATGTCCAAAAATGAGAAACCAAAAAATAAATCATTAAAACTATAAAAAAAAATAAATCCATCAATAAAATAACAATAATAATATTAATAAAACACAATTTAAATACTGGACATAAACTATGTTTCTCCTGTAGTAAATATGAACTTCTGTTCAGTTTATTCCTCAAAATAACTTATTTGAAAATATAAAGCATTGATATATTCCAGTCCTTTACAAACTATGATGCGATATGTCATAATAATCAAAGGAGGCACAGAATGGCTGTCAATGGAGTCAGGCCACTTTCAAATTTTCCAAAGACATCATCCAGTAATACATACTGTTTAGTTTTTAATATTATGTTGAAATACCAAATCAATTTGAATGATTCAAAACGAAGGGCCTGCTTTTTCAATAATTATAACAGTATAATGAAAACATCTTGAATTAAATACCACATCATAAATACATGTTTTGAGTACAAGGACTCACAGAAAAGAAAAGGGTAACATAAGTTGCAATTTTAAAAATACTTGTATGAAATAAATATGTATGTCTTGCAGTCAAATGGAAACATTTGTATATGATCATAATATATGCCATTTACCAGCAGCAGCAGTAGCAGGTGTTAAGTCCAAAAATATACATATGCGCAGGACAAACACGCATCACATCCATCTCACTGAATTATTAAATAGTGTTAACTAGGACAATTCAAATCCTGCTCCAGATGTTATGGCGTAGAGTAGCTTCTCTCGTAAGGTCTGCTGGTCCCTGTATTCTGGCAGTTTCAGAAGATTCATACATGTGGATGCAGTTGGAAGGCGGTCCTCGGAACCCGATGGCTGAATGCAGAAGGCAGGCTGCAATTCCTGTTTTTTCAGATGGGGAAAAATTACAGATTAGTTTCTAAATAACAGGATGGCATAAGAAAAAGAAAAATGAAAAATGAAAAGAAGAAAAAAATATCCACAGACTCAAAGAATTATCCATCTCTGTAGACTAACCTTAAATCCTAGAAGTGGAGGACGTGAACAGCTTGTAACAAACTTGAGCAACTGTCGCTTCTGTGCTTCGTTGAATCCTCGCAAAACTTGCCAGAATGCTACTATTGTTGGATGCTCAGTATTATATACACCTGGAAAAACACCAATGCAATAAAGAGTGACCAACACACACAGTAATTCTAAGAAAAACTAGCCTACTTACAAATGACTAAATCCATACAATCTAGATTAGACAACTTTATAGAGTAATAGCAGTAAGTAAAAAGGAATTTTAAAGGACATTTTCACTTGAAAGGAAGCATATGTTTTATTATCTAAATAGATCTCGCTTCATCTTAAAATATATCTTTGAATAATAAAATCAGGAAAGCAGGAATTTCAAATGACTCACTAAATCATATAAATCCATTTTAAAATATAATTTACATTTCTTGCTCAAACATGGTTCTCAGTGCTACAATTTAACAATTTTATACTCCATGCATCTATAATATACAAATTCCAATCCTACCTCCATATCTAGTATTGTCCATTAAGTCCTCTAGGTCGATGGGAACTGATGCACCTGATATTAACATCTGAAGTTCCCTCCAATCAAACATCTGTAGCCACTCAAGGGGTACGACATCAGCCAAACCTGTTTCAACAAGACACCAAATGACAACATGAATCAAATGCAAAGCTTACTAATGTTGTTGGTATTCACTTCTTTAATTTCTGTTGTTTTCATTAAAGAAAAATAAATAAATGTGAACTAAAATATTACTCATTTCTCTTAACCCTTCCGTTATAGTAACACCAACATCAAGATAGTAAACCAGATGGCTTCCAGTACTTAAAGTAAGAAGTAGACACTGTATAACAGAATTTACCTTTCTTGAATGCTTGTATTTGTTTTGCTATTTGTTTGTTGAGTTTGTAGTCTGCCATCCGGTATATGTATTCAATTCTGTTTTCATTAGTCACTGCCACATTTGATCCATTTGGAATTAATTCTTCAATCTGTACAAAGAAAAAATTACAGCTTTCATGGAATCTGTCACCAACACACTACATAACAACGACCAGGTACACACTTAAGGCAAGTCCACAAAATAGGGATACTTTACAGATACATACAATTATTAGGTTAAGCATATTGGAGTTATGAAATACCTTTCCCTACATTCTTTAAAAAACAAAACAAAAAATCTTTTAGGCATTTCCTAATGAAAGAAAAACAGGCTCCTTCACTCACAGTATTTTGTCCTAGATCAGAGTTGAGAACCGTGAAATCCAGCCCAAGGTCCTGGACATCCCCTTCATAAGTCTTCAGGTACAAGAGGTTTCGACAGAGTTCTGGGTCGAGGGAGTCCAGGTGATGGAATTCTACTGAGGAGGAGGATCTCCCCAAAATTTTAGAGACAAAGAATCCTGCTAGTGGAACTTCAACTAAGAGATTTTCGTAAAGAGCCTGTTGGAATGACAATTTAAGTCCTGTTAGTTCATTACTTAAGTGCAATATAGTTGTATAGACAGTTGACAATTGAGGATATCAATACTGAAAAATAACTAAGAGATTTAACAACTAAATACAGTAAGAGCACTTTGCTGAAATTCTAGTAATATTAGGCATAAGATATATTTCAAATGTCAATTAAGACATATCATAAGAAGTAAATGGCTTTATAAAACATAAGGCAATAAATAAAATGGAGTTAATAAATTTGCATGCCCTGACCGTACAAAAAGCTACATAATGCCATTATTCATCAAGAACAGCTGGCAACTGTCACTCACCTTTCCTAACATCCTACCAATGAAGTAATAATGAGTCTGATAATCTTCAGCTATGAGATGTGATCCTGGATTGGGGTAGAGAGTATTTTCTCGTGTTAAAAGGAAAAACCCTCGAGTCGGGTCAAAGGCCGTCTTCAGGAGTTCCGACAAAAATTCTCGAAAAATGCCACCACCGTCAATGCCCACCTCGTCCAAACCAACAGCATTCATGAGTCGGACTCTCATTCGTAGGTGCAAATCTGGTTCTGGAGAAAGAGCACTAGATTGTGTGACTTGGAAATAAACACTAAAAAAATTTACTTTTTTTCTCTCTCTCTATCTTTTTGTATTCTTTAACAATCAAAGCAAAAATCACGAGATGAAAAATCACTTTTTTAGATGAAATGCGTCATTATCCTTGAAATATGCAGAAAAAAAATATGACCATATATGCATATAGAAAACAAAGATACTCACCATTGCTTGGTGATAACTTTTCAAAGGCATCTTCATAGATATGTGTTCTTCTAATGGTCACATTAATCATAGGCCCTTCATTGAATTCTGCCCTCATTTGGCTCCTGCTCCTATTATCAGCTACTAGGTTGCTGAAGACTTGTGTTCGAGACTCAAAGGGGATCACAAATGGGAGTTCCTGGAGGATGGTTGCCCTGCGCTGCTCTGTTATTGAGAGCGGTGGGCCTTCAGTCTCTGTCAGGATAATGGTAATGATACTGATGAGAACAGGGAAGGG
>NC_061844.1:5452917-5462917 GCF_019202785.1 Penaeus chinensis | reverse complement strand
ACAAATGTCTTGATGGCCGTTAGGATTTTCCATAATTTTTAGCGCTAGTTTTATTTATTATTATTTTTGTGGGATTTCATTAGGCTTGGTAGTTTCTGCAATAATCCAGGGACCTAGTTTTGAAATAACTTTTCGTAGTGTTGTATTGTGATTTGGTAGTAGTTAATGACGCGTGGGTCCGTCAGAGAGTTTAGGGAATTTGCGTTAATTATTGAAAACAAAAAAAATACTATTTGCGAAATCCCCGGAGCTTTTCTTAGGTTTATTTCATTCTGTCGTTTGCATATGTTATTTTCCTCATAAAAGATGGCTGGTTGAAACTTTACCCTTACTATTTGGTTCCAATACTGGGCGAAGAACACACACAATGGTCAGAACGGCCATTTAAAGGCCCTTGCCACCTTTTACTTTCATCTATGTCGAATTCGGAAGCTTTTAAGAAAACGTAATATCCAAGTGGAAAGAAAGGATTATGATAAAGAAATAGGTTCTATGCAAAGTCGTAGAATCTGGCTTGTATGCAGTGGTTTATGCAGTTTCCGTATTGAATAAAGCTACTTGTAGAAACCTTTGTAACTTAGACAAATTATTTGAAATGGTTACGAACAAAAAAATGCATACATTGGAATAAACGTAAACTTGAGTAGATTGCATGCAAAGGATTGCTCCATTCCTTCTAACTGAATTAGTTCTGAACTTTGGCCTCGTGTGTGCAGGTGGCGGGCGACGAGCGCAAGAGACTGGGCGTTATTCAGCCCAGCGCACAGAAGCAGTCGCGCCTTTTGCTCTCTGCCAATGGCGGCTTGCGAGTCCATTCGCCAAGCAGAGGGAAGAAGAGAAAGAAGTAAGTCGTCTTATCACCTCATTTGCGACCACCAATGTTTTATTTTTATTTTTTTCCCCGTAGAGACGTCGATTAGGGATTCATGGGGACTCGATCAGAGGACGTGTAACGCAGGAATGGTTATATATCTCTACACATTTATATTTTATTAATATTTTATATATATAATGTACAGCTAAAACTCCATTCGCAAGCGTTGACCCTCCCACTTGCGTTCCAGTGACGAGAACAGCTGCCTGATGAAGCCGAAGCGGGTCGACGGCATCTTCGAGGACCCCGTGCAGCCCGCCAAGAAGCAGAAGACCTACGCGTCCATCGCCGTGCAGACCGACGACAGCGCCCCCGTCGCCATCCTCACGCCCAGAACGCCAGTCGCGTCCCAGTCTTCCTCGGAACCCAGTGCTGCCTCGAAGACGGATGCCAAGTCTAAATGCAGTACACTTGATATGCTCACATGTGGTCAGTTTCCGTCCGTGCGGCTTCGAGTTGCTGTGCTGGGCGGGTTGTGTGTGTGTGTGTGTGGGGGGGGGGGGTGTATTTGCAACAGCTCATTCATATCGGATGATCAGCTGCATAACATGCTTCTTCCCTAAGTCGCATGGTTTATTATATTAACTAAAATAATTTTTTTTTTTTTTACATTTATTTTGAATTGTTTATTCTTAATAGATTTTGATTAATTGAAGTCAGCGACACATTACCCTGCTGTTGCAGCGGCAAGGGTAATTTTCACTAGTCATTTATTAATTTGTCCCGTCTCCTTGCAGACACGCCTCCTCCCGAATATTGGGAGAGCATGGCGGAGAAGCGGCGGGAGGCCCTGGAGGAGACGCTCGAAGAGAACCACAAACTTCACGAAGAAAACGCCTCGTTACACAAGGAGGTCACGGTCTTAAAAGAAGAGAATAAGCTGCTCGAAGAGATGGTGGAAGAGGCGAAGGGCCTGGCGGAGATGGTACAGGTAAGCAGCGTGTAATTCAGGTTTGCTTTTTGGTACTGAGGTGATTCCTTGGCGAGGCGAGGAGCCTGTGGAAGAATTGCAGCAGGATTGTGTTGACGCTCTAGGACCTCTTTTTGAATTATCATTTACTACCATATTATTATTGTTCCTTTGTTAAGTCTCGGTTCCCTCCTTCAGGAACTCACGGGACAAGCAGAGTCTGAGGCGGCCGCAGAGGATTCCTCCAGTGACATACAGACGGAAGATATGTAAACGAAACTTCGCTGTACAAGGAACTCTCAAATGGGAGTTTATTTTTTTAAATGTATAGAGGACTGTGATAGCTTTACAATGTTGCCATTATTTTATTTTTATGTAATGGTATTGCAGTACAAAACGTTTGTTACGATTGACATATACGTTATAAGGTAGATTTGTAATGTACCATATGGTAGTCATGTTTCTGTGTATTGCATAAGTGTAAATTGTATATATTAGCCAAAGATGAAGATAATGCATTTGCACTTCATGTATAGACGAACCTTAGGTATAATAAATTTTTAAACAAATTGACAAATGTGAGTATTTATCCGTGGTAAAGCTTCACAGTATTACTGTGAAGACTTTGGAATTATCAAAAACCAATTCTGTTGCGACAAACTTGGCATTAAAAGTGGTAAACTAAAGCAAAAATTTCAAAGACTAACATTGCAGGTAAATATTGTTCCTTTTTTATTTTTATATATCCCTTGGCTAGATTTTTAAAGTAAATCCTGTCCAAAACCTTCTTGGACATCTATTTAATAGTAAGAAAGTTCCATAACACTTGTTACACACATGCATATTCATTGCCCAGACACTTTTCAATCTGAACTTTTCTTCGTAGCTTCTAATTGTAGTTAGATCCTCTTAACCACAATCGTTAACAGCGTAAAGTATCGGCCTTTTTACTCCATCTTTTGACTTCCTTTTCAAGCACTTGAACTTGGGTGTTCAACTTCAAGTACTCCTCCACTGTGATCATCTGTTGATAAATGTATTAAGTTAGCAAACTGAACGTCCTAAAAGCTATTTCAGATAAGTTCATATATCGAAAGAAATGGAAGTTTCCACTTAAAATATAGCATTATAGTTATTGGTTTAAGAACTTGCTTTTTTATAGTAAGATGTGTGATGTTTGTTGCAAGGAATACCGAGGAAAATAAGTGTGAAACAAAATCACTACTATTTGCTCTCGTGAATGAAATGTGCTGAAACAAGATGGAAAAATACCTTCCTACATCAATTAACGTACTAACAATGCTTTCAGTCCCTTAAGCCCCATCCAGACGAACGGGCAAACGATGTTCCAATCCAACTTCTAAAGAGTGGTTGGCGGGTACGAGTGTAGGCCGATGCCCGACGTTAACTGGACAGCCACTGCGGTTACTACCTCGCCACAGCTCGGTCTGACGTGTGCCCCACCCGTGTGGACAACAGCACAAGTGTGCCCGGTGGTAGCCGATGGCAGTTGGGGACTGGATCACTCTAACCTTCCCAATTCGTTACTAGTTGTCCTCCCCTTTTCCTTTTCCTTCTCTTCATCCCCTTCTGTTCACTGTCTAATCGTTTACTCGTTTCTACCCTTTTCGCCAACGTACTTTATTATAATGCTTCGCTCCCAAGCCTCACCCTATCAGTGTATTTTGAATACGCCACTAATTACCTTAGGACATTGACGCGGCAGAACATTTTCAATGCATAAATGAAATCGATCGCGTAATACTGCTAAACAAGCGAGAAATATCCAGCCATTGTTCGATGGGCACTGCCCGATCATGTGGATGGGGCCTTGGGTAACCTTTTCTGATGTGAAAAATATAAACTTTACTTAACCGGTTCTTTGCTATTGTCTTTGAGAGCCTGAAGTCTCCTGCGCGTCATGGCGTTTTGCTGGTTGACGTGGGAAGTGATCCTCGAGTTGCTGGACGAGAGGCGCGTAAGTTCCTCCTCGAGCATGACTGCTTGGCTCTTCAGTTCCTCCAGGCGAGTCCCTTTATGCTGTTGCTCGTCCTCCAGGCGGTTTAGTTTCCGTCGGTTACTGTCTGTTGCGAAGTTCAGTAAAGGAAGTAGAGTTCACGCGATAGATATTGATCGACTTCGTACATAAACCTAGCGCATTGCATTCACGTAAAACAACAAATACAATCAATATAAAAAAAATACGCATATATTAAAATAATGTATATAAAATTGATCAAAGTAACTTGACAAACCTAGTTTGTGTCTGAGTGAAGCGAGGATCTTGCCGTTGTCCTCCACACGTGTCTTCACCTCTTCATGTTCCAAACGTTTCTTGAGATAGTTAACCTGGGAGTAAATTATGAGAGGTCAGAGTTGGCAGATGGTTCACTGTGGACTGGAACGATCCCTTGAATGAGGAGTGAGGATTGAAGAAAATGCAATTAGGTTTGAAGACTAAGAAAGACATGGGTACTGTTACCTTGTTCATGGCTAATTGTGCCCCCTCTGTCTGCATCATTATGCATATCTCCCCCTCAGTCCCTTGCTCGTTGTTTTGGTGGATGTGAGGGGCTTAGGAGACGAAGACTACTGCCCATTGCCAGGAATCACCCTTGCCTTGGGCCTTAGCCTTCGACGCAATTAATTTTGTCACGTCTTCTCTTCTTCCCCTCTCTTTTTCCTTCTCTTCTCCTGCCCCTTCTACTCTCCACTTCCTAAGGCGTGAAGGCCGTGTTGAAATGATGAAAGGCCAAGCTAAACATTATCAACCCTGACAGACTTCACTGACAAACCCAGCCTCATCCGTCTCTCAATACTTGTACCGAAACTATCTCCATCTCCGCGACAAACTTGTCTACGACAAGGAGTGGCCAGATTGTGGGGGAGACTTACTCGCCTGCCCCATGGACAGTGCTACACCATACCCCCTAGAGGGCGCCGAAGGCTTCCACCAATGTTGCCTAGATTACTTCCCGTAGACATGACCTTCCCCTTCATGTTTGTATTGGGGGAAGAGTCCCTCCCTGTCCGACCATATCAACCTCCCCCCCCCCCCCCCCCGTCAATGTCTGAATTGTTGGCATCTAGACCACCCTGCCAAACACTGGCGTTCCACAGCCCTGAGCCCAACCTGGTCATAATCGATCAAACTGATTTAATAGGAGCTGCCCCACCTACAAGTCTGAATCTGAGGTGTCAACTCGGATTCAAGAAATTTGGCATCACTTTCCGCGAGGCCAGTCAGGAAGCACACCGACGAGGCTTTTTTCTTACTCCCTATTCCAATGTTGCCCTTCACTCCGCCCCTCCCCCTCCCCATTTCTCTCCCAAATTCTTCTCCCTTCCACCCCATCTTCTGCTACATCCTCTCCTGCACCTACTTCTTCCTCTACCCTTCAGACTCCAATCTCCTCTTCTCCCCTTCTGAAGAAAACTTTTGTTTCTCAGGCCTCCACGACGAAATCCACTTCGGAAACTCTCGAAAACATTCACAACTATCTAATTATGACCCAAGATGACCCAAGATAACACCCCATCCATCTCCCAGTCTCTCTGCTTCCATTCCCTCAAAGTAACTGCCAATATCCAGCCTCCTCATACACATGTTCCCCCTACACCCCTTCCTCCCACTCACTCCCTCCCACTCCCACTCACTCCCTCCCACTCACTCTCTCCCACTCCCACTCCCACTCCCTCCCTCCCACTCCCTCCCTCCCACTCCCTCCCTCCCACTCCCTCCCTCCCACTCACTCCCACTCACTCCCTCCCACTCCCTCCCACTCCCTCCCTCTCCCTCCCTCTCCCTCCCTCCCACTCCCTCCCACTCCCTCCCTCTCCCTCCCTCCCACTCCCTCCCACTCCCTCCCTCTCACTCCCTCCCACTCCCTCCCTCTCACTCCCTCCCACTCCCTCCCACTCCCTCCCACTCCCTCCCTCTCCCTCCCTCCCACTCCCTCCCACTCCCTCCCACTCACTCCCTCCCACTCACTCCCTCCCTCCCACTCCCTCCCACTCCCTCCCTCCCACTCCCTCCCACTCCCTCCCACTCACTCCCTCCCACTCCCTCCCACTCCCTCCCTCCCACTCCCTCCCACTCACTCCCACTCCCTCCCACTCACTCCCTCCCTCCCACTCACTCCCTCCAACTCACTCCCACTCCCTCCCACTCACTCCCACTCACTCCCTCCCTCCCACTCACTCCCTCCCTCCCATTCACTCCCTTCCACTCACTCCCTCCCACTCACTCCCTCCCACTCACTCCCTCCCACTCACTCCCTCCCACTCACTCCCACTCACTCCCTCCCACTCACTCCCTCCCTCCCACTCCCTCCCACTCACTCCCTCCCTCCCACTCACTCCCTCCCATTCACTCCCTTCCACTCACTCCCTCCCACTCACTCCCTCCCACTCACTCCCTCCCACTCACTCCCTCCCACTCCCTCCCTCCCACTCACTCCCACTCACTCACTCCCTCCCTCCCACTCCCTCCCACTCCCTCCCTCCCACTCCCTCCCACTCCCACTCCCTCCCGACACACACCGCTCCCCAGCTTCATCTTGGTCATCCTCCCTTACTCTTACTCTTTCTTATTTCCCTGTTATTCTTCCCCTCTCTCTTTCTTTCTTTCCTCTCCCTTTTTCTTCTCAACTTTTCACTTCTTTTTATTCCTTGTTTCCTCTTCGTACCTTCTTCTCACGTTGCCTCGATTTTCCTTTTCATTTTCCCCCTATTCCTCCTGTTATCTTCTTTCCCTTCCTCTCGTCTTTTTCTTCCTTTTCAATATTCTTTCTCCCTCTCCCTCCCTTTCCCTCCCTCTCTCCCTCTCTCCCTCTCTCCCCCTCTCCCCCTCTCCCCCTCTCCCCCTCTCCCCCTCTCCCCCTCTCCCCCTCTCCCCCTCTCTCCCTCTCTCCCCTCTCTCCCTCTCTCCCTCTCTCCCTCTCTCCCTCCCTCCCTCTCTCCCTCTCTCCCTCTCTCCCTCTCTCCCTCCCTCTCTCCCTCTCTCCCTCTCTCCCTCTGTAGCTAACCTGGGACGTAGCGTTTCCTTCAGCGTTGGCATCGAGAAAATCCTCCTCCCTCTTCTCGAGTCGCGACTTGAGTTTGGCCAGGTCGCCCTTGAGCAGCGCCACCTGCACGGACACCTGTGACACCTGCTTCAGCCTGGTTCGCACCTGTTCTTCCATAAATCTGGGTCATGAGAGGACAGGTGAGGGGGATAAGAGGGAGAATTCTGGTAAGATGAAAAGTGGATTATTGTTTTCATGCAATTTTGGAACAATTTGATACGCTACACGAAAACAAGGGATTACGTACGCGTGGCTGAAGGAGACATGCAACAACAACTGGATAAATATTATGAATATTACTTAGCTTATGAACGTCCCAACCGTGATGAAACTGATACCCTAATAATCCATAATTCAATCTAATCCCAATAATGCTAAACACACAAATATACATGTCAAACCTCAGCTTTTCCAAAGAATAAACAAAACAAAAACAAAAACGAAAAACCGACCTTTGTAGGCTGTCAAACGTGATCCTTATCCTATGTGCTGCTCCTGCACTGGTGTCCTGCCCGCATGCCAGCCTGTTCAGCTCACGGAGGGACTTGAAGAGATCCGAACGCCGGGCCTCCGCTTCTAAAAGGGCGACCTGGCGGGAGGCGAGTGCAAGTGGGAATGGGAATGGGAGAGGAAGAGGAAGAGGGAGAGGGAGAGGACATGTGGACATTCGGGCATGTGGACATTCGGACATGTGGACATTCGGACATATGGACATTCGGACATGTGGACATTCGGGCATGTGGACATTAGGACATGTGGACATTCGGGCATGTGGACATTCGGACATGTGGACATTCGGACATGTGGACATTCGGACATGTGGACATTCGGACATGTGGACATTCGGACATGTGGACATTCGGGCATGTGGACATTCGGGCATGTGGACATTCGGGCATGTGGACATTCGGACATGTGGACATTCGGACATGTGGACATTCGGACATGTGGACATTCGGACATGTGGACATTCGGACATGTGGACATTCGGGCATGTGGACATTCGGGCATGTGGACATTCGGGCATGTGGACATTCGGGCATGTGGACATTCGGACATGTGGACATTCGGACATGTGGACATTCGGACATGTGGACATTCGGACATGTGGACATTCGGACATGTGGACATTCGGACATGTGGACATTCGGACATGTGGACATTCGGACATGTGGACATTCGGACATGTGGACATTCGGACATGTGGACATTCGGACATGTGGACATTCGGGCATGTGGACATTCGGGCATGTGGACATTCGGACATGTGGACATTCGGACATGTGGACATTCGGACATGTGGACATTCGGACATGTGGACATTCGGGCATGTGGACATTCGGACATGTGGACATTCGGACATGTGGACATTCGGACATGTGGACATTCGGACATGTGGACATTCGGACATGTGGACATTCGGACATGTGGACATTCGGACATGTGGACATTCGGACATGTGGACATTCGGACATGTGGACATTCGGACATGTGGACATTCGGACATGTGGACATTCGGACATGTGGACATTCGGACATGTGGACATTCGGACATGTGGACATTCGGACATGTGGACATTCGGACATGTGGACATTCGGACATGTGGACATTCGGACATGTGGACATTCGGACATGTGGACATTCGGACATGTGGACATTCGGACATGTGGACATTCGGACATGTGGACATTCGGACATGTGGACATTCGGACATGTGGACATTCGGACATGTGGACATTCGGACATTCGGACATGTGGACATTCGGGCATGTGGACATTCGGACATGTGGACATTCGGACATGTGGACATTCGGACATGTGGACATTCGGACATGTGGACATTCGGACATGTGGACACTCGGACATTCGGGCATGTGGACATTCGGGCATGTGGACATTCGGGCATGTGGACATTCGGACATGTGGACATTCGGACATGTGGACATTCGGACATGTGGACATTCGGACATGTGGACATTCGGAAAGCAAGAGACAGAACAGACTGCATAACGCTGACAGATGGCAGAGAAGCAGGCTGACAGCCAGACAGACTAAAAGGTTGACAATAAACCGACTGACAGACAAGCAAGTGATGAGCTGCTAATTAACAGTTTGACAACAGGAAGACTTTAAATGAGGTACTCGCGAGAAAGACTTTGAATGGGACTCTGACCTGGCACTCGCGAGGAAGAATTGAAACAAGGTTCTGACCTGGTACTTGTGAAGGTCTTGGTGCCAAAGCCTCTCTTTCTTTCTCTTGTTGGCCATCACGATCTCCAACTCTCGCTGCCACAGCTGACACTTTTCTTTCTCCGACAATCTGAAAGTATGATTGTTTTTTACGTCTGTGGGTATGATACTTTTGTTTTTCATTTTCATATTCTTTACTGATGTTATCTATCGTTTGCGAAATAGAGTACAAGGTAGCATAATCGTGGGTTTAGTTAATATATATAGTATGGAATTGTAGAATAGTAACACGAAATGATTTTTAGTAACAAGATATAATATATACTGCTTAATAGGAACATTTTAATAATTGTCCTTAGCATTTTTTCAGGGTGGAATCTTTATAGGAAATCTTGAATGTGTCTGCTTCGTAAAAGTATTCGTTATATTTTAATGATACATTTTCTCGCGTCTTTCTGTTTTTCTGTAGGTAGGTGCGTTCTGTAATTATGTACGTGATAGTAGCAATGTGTTTATAAGTTGTTTTTAGTTCCCCTGTAACTCCATTAAATTAAATTCAACCACAACGTTCTGATTATATAAGTCACTTCAACTTTTTTTTCCTTTTGGGGGGGGGGGGGTATCATGTGACTTTCATTCCTCCTTTTTATTTGTGCAAATCACTTCAACTGCCCGGCTTTACGGAACAAGTTCAACTCCTCTTTTGAATATATTTAAATCACTTCAACTTTTTCTCACAGATCATGTGAGAAAAAGGAAACTCACTTCACTTTCCATTGGTGTAACTCACTTCAACTCCTTCAGACACGCATTTCACTCCAACCTCTCTATTAGATGTATGCAACTCACATGAACTCAAGTGGATTTACGTAAGTCACTTCAACTTCTCTACTGGATTCGTAAAACTCACTTCAACCTTGGCTCTCTCCGGCCGCGTGTCACGACCTGCCCGTGCCACA
>NC_061844.1:5422917-5425417 GCF_019202785.1 Penaeus chinensis | reverse complement strand
TCCGGATATAACCAGCATCGAGACGTAATTATAAACAAAGACGATGATGAAGAAGGAGGAGAGAGATAAAGAAAAAGAGAGAGAGAGAGAGAGAGATGAAGAGAGGGGGATACACTTATTATTGTGTTTATTGTGGTCTGTTATTTATTTGTTTAGTCTTTGTAGATATATTTTTTGTTTTGTTTAATATTTCGATATTGATTGCATGTACTTAAGTTTTAGATGAAAGAGGGAGTAGGAAGGAAGATCATTGTTGATATTGCAAATCAGCATCGAGGGATTTTTTTTTTTCAATATTGCATACTTCCTCTCTTCCTCTTTCTCCTCCTTCCCTCGTTTTCCTCTTTTCTCCTCTTCCCCTTCCTTCCCCCTCGTTTACTTCTTTCTTCTTTTATTCTCTTTTATTCTCGTTATTGTCTTCTCCCTTTCAAAGTCATTATCCTTCCCTTCTTCTTTTTCTTATTTCCTCTTCCCTATTCTTCTCTCCCTCTTTCTCTTTCCTTCCCTATGTATCCATTCCCCTTTTCTCTTTTCCCCTTCCGTGTTCTTCCCCTCTTTCCTTCACCTCCTTCATTTCTTTCCCTTCCTCTCTCCTTCGCTATCCCCCTTCCTCTTTCCCCTTCCCTTCTCCTTTCGCTTCCCCTTCTCACTCCCCTTCCCCTCTCCCCTCTTCCTCTTCCCATTTCATTTCATTTCTCTTTCCCTTCTCATTAATTTCTCCTTCTCTTCCCCTTTCTCCATTCCCCTTTCTCCCATTACGCTCCCCCCCCCCCCCCGTTTCCTCTTCTTCTTCCCCTTCCCCTTCCTTTCTCCTTCGCTTCCCCTTCCTCTTTCTTTCTCCTTCGCTTCCCCTCCCCTACCCCTACCCCCCCATAGAGTGTCACTAGCAAGCAGGGGAGCAAGGGATCCCCTAACCGTTACGCCCCCCCCCTCCCCCATCCTCCTTCCTCTCCCCCCCCCCCCCCACTTTCGGCCCTTCCCCTAGGTGCCTCCAAAGGGGTCTTTTGTCTTTCGTCGAAGCCGGCGGAGGGTCGGGTCTGAGGCTCGAAGAACTTGCCCGTTTTCGCTAGGTCCTTTGAGATAGGGGGGGCGAGGGGGGGGGGCGAGGGGATGAGGGGGTGGGGGTGTGAAGGGGTCTCTGCTGCTGTTGTTCTTTGCTACTGTTTGTGTGTGTGTTTTTATTATTGTTATTATTTCGTTCTCTCTCTCTTTATATCTCTCTCTCTCTCTTTTTCTCTCTCTTTGTTTATGTCTGTCTCTATTTTTTTCTTTCTATGTGTGTTTGATTTTATGTTTTTTTAATTTCTTTCTGTTGATCTGTCTGTCTGTTTGTCTCTCTCTCTCTCCCTCTCTCTCTCTCTCTCTCTCCCTCTCTCTCTATCACTTTCACTCTTTTTTCATCTCTCTGTCTTTTTCATCATCATCACCTCCTTCTTCTTTTCCTTCTCTTTCTCCTTCTCCTTCATCCTCGTCCTCCCCATCTTCCTCCTCCTCCTCACCATCATCATCATTATAATCCTTATCATCTTCTCCTTCTCCTTCATTCTCCTCCTTCTTCTCATCTCCCTCCTCCTCCTCCTCATCATCATCATCATCCTTTTATACTTCTCCTCCCTTCTCTCTTGATCCTGCCTTTAAATAAATAAGTTCTCCCAGAAATAATGATGAAAAAGATGAAATAGATAAATAAATAAATAGATAATCAAATAAACAGATGAGTAATTATCAATAATGATAATAATAAATTCTCTCACTTATCTATCGATGACAAATAAATGATTTAGACAAACAGCAACTGCAGACACAGAGCCAGACATAAGACAGGCAGACAGACAGACATACAGGTATAAGACAGACAGACAGAGAGACAGACAAATAGACAGGCAGGTATAAGACAGACATACAGAGAGACAGACAAATAGACACGCAGGTATAAAACAGAGAGACAGACAGGTATAAGACAGACAGACAGACAGACAGACAGACAGACAGTTATAAGACAGACAGACATAAACTGGCAGACAGAGACAGATACACAGACACAGAATGACAGAGACAGACAGACAGAATCATACAGGCAGAGACAGACAGACAAATAGACAGACAGACAACCGGAAAATTCTCACATTAACAAACCGACACGGTATTATCCCCGATCATCGTTAGAATTAATAAACCTGACCCCCACCTCATACCTCCCCCCCCTCCCCATACCCTCTGCCCTTCTGCATCTTCTAGACCCTACTCCCCTGTAGCCCCCCCCCCTCCTCTTGCCCGCTTACTTCCCTACCCCTATGCCCCCATACCCTGTAGTGCCCTACCCCCATGCCCCTTCTCCCATACCCCCATGCCCCCTACTACCCTACCCCATACCCCCTCCTTCCCTAACCCCATACCCCCTACTACCCTACCCCCATACCCCCTCCTTCCCTAACCCCATACCCCTTACTTCCCTACCCCCCATACTTCCCTACCCCCCTCTACCCCCTTCCTATCTCTC
>NC_061844.1:5412917-5415417 GCF_019202785.1 Penaeus chinensis | reverse complement strand
AGAGAGAGAGAGAGAGAGAGAGAGAGAGAGAGAGAGAGAGAGAGAGAGAGAGAGAGAGAGAGAGAGAGAGAGAGAGACAGAGAGAGAGAGAGAGAGAGAGAGAGAGAGAGAGAGAGAGAGAGAGAGAGAGAGAGAGATAGAGAGCGAGCAGGTGAGTGAGAGGAAGTGTGCGTGAGAAGAATAAATACCTTTTCTACCTATTTCGTCTTCTTTTCTCTTCGAACTTCCATTTATTTTATATCCATGTTCATACAATCTTAAATTCACTAACTATTTTACATCTTTTCCCTCCCTTTTCATCTCCCTCTTCTCTCTCCCTTTCTTCGCCTCGTATTTCTCTCCCCTCCTCCTCCTCCTCCTCCTCCCCCTCCCCCTTTCTCCTCTCTTCGTACCCCATCCGGCAATAATTTTGACTTCCTTCAGCGAATTATGAGTTCACATGTAAATTATCACTCCCTCCTTCCTCGCGGCCCTCGTTCCGCAGCCGTTGTTGGTGTGTCTTTTCTTCAGGATTTCCCTCACTCCTTTGCCCCTCTTGCCCGGCGCTTTCCTTGCGTTCTCTGACTTTTCCTTGCGTTCTCTAATTCTTCCTTGCGTTTTCTAACTTTTTCTTGCGTTTTCTAACTCTTTCTTGCGTTTTCTAACTTTTTTTTGCGTTCTCTAACTTTTTCTTGCGTTCTCTTCCTTTTCCTTGCGTTCTCTTTCTTTTCCTTGGGTTCTCTTTCTTTTCCTTGCGTTCTCTTCCTTTTCCTTGCGTTCTCTTTCTTTTCCTTGGGTTCTCTTTCTTTTCCTTGCGTTCTCTCCCTTCACTTTCCTTACCTCCTTCTTTGCCTGAATCCCTTTAATTTTCTTTCCTCTCTCTCTTCCCTTTCCTTACTCCTTCCTTCGCTCAACTCTCCCTCTTCCTCTTTTTCTTTCTCGGTGTTCTCCTCTCCCTCCTTTCGCACTTCCTGTAGACTGGGGATTGTAAGGAAATCATGAATGGGCGAGAGAGAACAAACACACACACACACACATATATATATATGTATGTGTGTGTGTGTGTGTGTGTGTGTGTGTGTGTGTGTGTGTGTGTATGTATGTATGTATATAGTGTTCCAAGTGTATGAATGTGAGAGAAAGAAAAACACAGAGATGGACATAGAAAGTAAGAGTGTGAATGAGAGAGAATGAGAGAATGGGAGAGCGAGAGAGAGAGAGAGAGAGAGAGAGAGAGAGAGAGAGAGAGAGAGAGAGAGAGAGAGAGAGAGAGAGAGAGAGAGAGAGAGAGAGAGACAGAGAGATAGATAGAGACAGATAGATAGATAGATAGATAGATAGATAGATAGATAGATAGATAGAGAGAGAGAGAGAGAGAGAGAGAGAGAGAGAGATAGAGAGAGAGAGTTCTATGCCCTCCCTCCCCCATATCAACATCAGCTGTCTGTCTCCGGATGATGGAGAGAAACCGCCACACCTGGGCATGTACCCACCCTTCACCCCCCCCCTACCCTCCACCCCCACCCCCCCACACTGTCGGCCCGGGACAACAATTATATCTTGATCCATCTCAGTTTTCCTTTTTTTTTCCATTTATTATCCGCGTTTTCCTTTCTCTTTCATTCGCTTCTGGTTATTGTTTTGTGATGGTTTCCTTGTTTATTTTTCATTTACTTATTAGGAGGAGGAGAAGGAGGAGGAAGAGGGGGAGGAGGAGGAAGAGGAGGAGGAAGGAAGAAGGAAGACGGAGGAGAAAGTGGAGGAAGAGGAGGAGGAGGAGGAGGAGTGGGAATAAGAATGATGGAGGAGGGAAGAGGAGAAGGAAGAGGAGAAAGAGGAAGAGGAAGAGGATGATGCGAAGATGAGAAGGAATATAAATAAAAAGCGAGGAGCAGGAGGAGGAGGAAGAGGAGGAGAAGAAGGAAAAGAAGAAGATGGAGGAGATGGAAGAGAAAGGAGGAAAAGAAGGAAGAGAAGGAGGAGAAGAAGGAAAAGGAAGAAAATGGGGAGAAAGAAGAGTCGAGGAAGGAAAAGAGGAGGATGAAGAGGAGGAAGAGGAGGAGGAGAAGGAAAAGAAGTTGGAAGAGGAAAAGGAAGAAGAAGAGGAGAAGAAGGGAAGAGAAGGAGAAGAAGAAGGAAAGGGAAGAAAAAGAGAAAGGGGAGGAAAAGGAGGAAAGGGAAGAAAAAGAGAAAGGGGAGGAAAAGGAGGAAAAGGAGGAAAAGGAGGACGAGGAGGAAACAAGAATAATTATCAGGTTTCAGCTTGACGGCTGGATGTCCCAGTGACCTAAATAAGGGAAAGAAGTAAGGGGAGTAACAAAAGGAGAAGAAGAAGAAGAAGAAGAAGAAGAAGACGAAAATGAAATAAAAGGGAAGAGATGAAACAAGAAGAAAAAAAGAAGAGGAGGGGAATAATAATAATAGTAATACTAATAATGATGATAACAATAATAATGATAATAAGAATAATAACAATGATAATGATAATGATAATAATAATAATAATAATGATAAAATGAAT
>NC_061844.1:5383782-5396282 GCF_019202785.1 Penaeus chinensis | reverse complement strand
AACTTGTTTACATCCTTCAACCAATCACCCTCCTCTTAACAGCCAACAGTAACTCGGACGACTACCATTGGTCCGTTTAAACATTATAAATTCTGATTGGTCGTATTTCTTGTAGGCGGGGCGTAACTATCCATGTCTCTAAAAAACGAAAGGCGATTGGCCAAGGCTCCCATAGCGAAGAGTTGATTGGTCGAGGCTCTCCAAGGCGAGAGGTGATTGGCGGGTGGAGGTAGTGTCAGAGACGCAGAAGTAACCCCGCTCAGACGTCGTCATGGCTCCCGAAGCTGTACCTCTCGTGGTCGTCCCTGAAGCCCACCCCAGGAAGCTCGTCAAGGAGGTCGTTAGCATCCCTCTCGTCTCGTCCGTCACGCAGAAGGTTAGTTTAAATAATAATGATAGTTAAAGGAAATAAATGATCATGAATAAGTAAATGGAGAACGGGGTATGGGAGAAATTCGATGTGGCTTTTAATTACGTTGAATATTTTTTTTCTTTTGATTATCTTCCTGATTTAGAAGAGGGTGTTGCGCCATTTTTTTATTTTTTTTATTAGATTATTTCTACGAGGTGATAGAATTGCAGGTAAATCAATGTATTTTAATATTTTCTGCCATGTAATTTAACAAGTGCTTTTTCACGTGCCTTTTTAAAGATAGTTTTAAGATTTGAATGAAAGCTTTTATTTGATTCATGTTGGCCAATGTTTATTACTTCTCACTTCTGAAAGTTTATTGGAGTATTGGAGGTGAGCACTTTATGAACTCCGTAACAACTGCCTGTCTTGTTTGTTTTCTTCTACTAGATCTGCATTCGCGAACGCCTTGCCCAAGTTTTTCATGTACGAATGTTTACTTGAATAATTCTTTTCACTAGGTCTCTACCACTCACGAGAAGCTTTGTAGTACGGTGCCGCTTTACGACTGGTTGACGGCAACGGCTCTGCTGACGACGAAGGTGGTCGCTTCAAAGGCGGAGGAGTACAGTGTAGTCAAGACGTCAGGTGGGGAGGACTCTTTGGACAATATATTTTATTAACGCCGTGGTGATTGTTCCGGCGAAGGATCTCGTGACTTTTTGGCCATTCGTCCGAGATGTGCATCAACTCTTGCGCACGCACTTGCTTTCACGCTTGCGCATTTTCTTCAAAACAAACATTGGCGCTATTTTTGTGTTGGTTGTGGTCTGTGGCGACGGATCGACAATGGATTGTTTCCAAGTTGGGTATGAATTAGCAAGATTTGCTGCCGTGAAAGGGAGGAAATTGCAAGATAGCGTTTTCACACCATTTTACATGAAAAATTCAGGGACCTTTGCCGCAGCTTTGAAGTGCACACCCGTTAAACAGTGTAAGTGCTCCGACCTGATGTACGCTTGCATCGAATATGGCATCCTGTAATGTTGCCGGGAAAATAGCTCTTCAGCACAGGCGTCCGACAGTGCCGGTAAAATATCCCAGCAGAGACCGACGACGAATCTGGAGTGAAATATTAAAAAAAAAAAAAAAAAATCATTGCATGTGCGCAAGCGTGAAAGTGTTCGTGCTTAATTAGTTGGTGCGCGAGCATGCCAGACGAATGTTCTATCCGGTGCCGGAACAATAACCACGGCGTTTTCTTAATGTAATTGGTTGCATCTTTATGTAATTGTAATATAATTGGTGTTTTGGGGTTAACGGACAGTTTAGTTGGCTGTTGTAGTCGCATACTTCGATAGATGTAAACTTGTAATATATCTTTTCAGTTCTCAAAGCGGAGGAACTGGGCCTCCATGTGGTAGATAACTTGAAGAAAAGTTATCCTGTTATTGAGAAACCTACAGAGGAGGTTAGTACACGGGCACTGGTTATAGTTACTTTTAGAAAGTAAACAAATCCTCAGTAACTGAATATTAAACTGAACTACTACTAGTTAAGCGACTTTAGCAAGGTTAGCTTCTTAAACAAGATTCCCTTAACTATTAAGTAGGCACTTGCCCATTTCCGCGCAGGTCATACCGCTACGAAAAATTAGGGCTTTTGGCAGCGTCCGAATCGGTGGCGCGCGTGTATTGACTGGACTTGCATCGCGTAATTAACTGTGACCGGCAGTTTTTCTCGCTTCAAATATTCAACAGATGTTTTCGCTTAATCTCAATATTTACCCATTTAACGATATTTTTTTGTATAAAGGCTAGTTTGAAAGCTTGTTTGGCAAGTAAATCCTTGTACCTACCAAATCACGTTTCACTTCATTGGCCTGTCATTGACCTTGGAACGAAATATTAGGACTTTGCTTTGTGATTTCTGGGCGCCGCCATTTTGGCTGTCGAGCTGAAATGTACCGTCTGCTGAATGCAAGCACTTGAGATTCCTGAGGATGACCTTCAATTTGATACCGTACTAAATGGGGGGTTCATAAAACGTTGTTATTAAAGGTGGTAGCCAGCCCACGGCCCTTTTAATTACCCGGCGTGGCCTGGCTGCCACTTTACGCAGTTTTCGGTACCGATTATCCTAGATTATGGTGAACTTGTTAAGAGTTCATGGCATTCAGATCAACTGGTTGAGGAGAGGGGGATGTTGCAGGCTTTATTTAAATGTCCATGAACTTGACCCTGATTATCGCTGTGGCGACAACTGTTTGTCCCACATGGCAAAACGTCAAATAGATCAGCCTTTATCATTAGGTCAGTTTTATAAGTCTTTTACTAATTACCATATGAGGTCTACAATAAATGGACTTCAACATGACAGCCCTTACTACTACATGCATTTTCAAAAGCAAGGTGTATTTTTTTCCAGCCTTGTATGGTTTTTAGATTATATCGCTCCACTTTAAGCTTAAGGTAGGCACTTGCACATTTTTTTCAGATACGGCAAGCTGTCGGCAAATTGCCAGTTTGAGCTTTAACTTGCGCTATGAATCTTTAACCGCATGTTGCAAAACGTTAAAGGTAGATTCTTCATCCCCTCGTATCTAATCTATGAAGTTTAGCATGTTTACATATTAAAAGACGCAAGCAGACCAGTTTTAGTAGGCAAAGCCTGCCAAGAGATTCCATCTCGCTGAAGCTCGACATCTTATAGATTCGCCTCTTTACATAGGTGGTCGAGCGGACTTCTGTTTACGTCCGCCAGAAGATCCAGCTGGGAACGAGTCGCGTGGCCGCCTATTCCGTGAGTCAAGCCACCTGTCGCGCAACAGAGGCTGCTATAAAGACTGCTGAAGTTGCTTGCGATACCTTCCGGATAGACCGTAAGTAGGAGCGGTCTCGATGAATATTAAGCAAATGTTTTAGCGCTCTTGTATGTAAAATGTTTATTTTTGACAGGGAAGGAAAATTGGCTCGCTTGGATTTTCCCATCGCCACTGAAGACCCTCTATAACTATACACTCGGTCCTGCCTTGGCTAATACAGTATGTATACCCTGTGAGGAGGTTCAAGGTTTACTGTAAATGATTATTTTTAAATTGAAGTCTTGCATGTGATGTTTCTGTAATACTATAGTCTAATTTGCCATTAGAATATATCTCGAATGTGATATTTGAAGGGAATTAAGGAAGCTATTTTGAGTTTGCATCTTTTTAAGACTCGGCAGCTGCGCAACGGAAGGCGAACTGTAAGGGCTTTAAGGCGTTCTGGCGCGGTGCACACGGCTGTTGAGAACCGTATCAGACGCCGCAGAAAGGTCCGTGTCTGAAGGAAGTACCCCTCTTGCACTAAAAACAAAAAACGTGCTAGAAATAAGTTGAGGATGGAGTGACATTTTCTTTGCACAGGTTTCTCCACGCAAATCGACGAAGGACCAGCCCAGTAGTGGTCTGTGGGCGTGGCTAACTAGTTTCTTGGCCGTGTTTGGCTTGGCTTCGAGTCCCGCCCACTTCTCCCCGGCGGAACTCCCGAAGCTCGACCGCGAACTGACCTCCAGCCCCAAGAAGCAGGAGGGAACTACAGAGGCAAGACTCAACTCCAATTTCATTAATCCAAGAATCCAATCTTTTATGGGATGAAGTTTAAGATGTCTTGTCTACCAACAATATAGTGCTTAATCTTAACTGACTTTAAGACTGTCCTAAATTTGATATTTTGTGGATGACCTTTCCTTTTTCAACAGGACAAGAAAAGGAAGCTGTCTGACGTGGAAACGGAAGAAGCCACTTCGGTCGAGGAAATGAGTCACTTGGACCTTCTTCACGACATGGACGACTACCGTTCAGACGAGGACCCTGACTATTCGGTAAGGAAGGGAGGTTGTCTTGAGGTAAAGGGCTTTGGTTTTGTGCGACGCCTGCAACCTAATTTTATTCATCTTGACGGTTAATGTTATCGAGAGCTACGCACGGAGATAGAGGAAAATGGACACTGACATCTTGTAGAGCATAAAAAATGAGTAGGAAGCAATACAGATCTGCAGCGGCCTCGTGCATACCGGGAAACCATGGAAAATAGGCTCGTGTTACAGCTCAAACCCCATTAACACCTTAATCTTTTTCTATAGCTCCATTGTATAAATGTTCTATACGTTAGTTTTCTATAATGATCGTATTTTCTGTTGACTAGAAATCACCTCAGATTGGTTATTCATTTTTGTTTTCTTTCATCATTACCTTTCCTCTAGTATTTTTTTACTAGAGCTTTGGTTGCTTTCTCAAATGTGTGCATTTTTATTTAGTTTTAATTTGTTTCTATAAGTTCTTAACTAAATTACTGCTTGTTTAACCTAATTGCCTTCCATACCGGAACAATAGTCAATAACTTCAGTTTCTGCAAGGGCAGGACCTTCAGAACTTGTGGTCACTAACACGGTAATTATGACATTACATTAAGTTATTTTGGCAGTATTGTCGCTTTTATCATGGATCCTAGATTATCATGTTTGATAGGTACGGCTCCTCTATACCCTTCACTCAATTTCTTTTCTATAACAAATGTCACTTGGCAAGAAGTGCTAATAAAGAGCGGCCCCCCCCCCCCCCCCCCCCGTCTAAGAAATGAATAGAAGGTAGTTAAGGTTAGGGTATACTTCTGGGTTCGCATAGTAGGGTTTATTTGCGTGTGACTAAACAGTTTATAATAATTGTTCGAAACTTGGCTCACCTTCTCTGAAAGTTTTTTTTTTTTGTATTTTTTGTTGCACGAATCGTTTTGCGCTTGTTCACTCTGAAACTATTGTTCGTCGGACAAAGGTTGGCTCGGGTTTCCAAAAATACAAGGTTTCATAAATCACTTTATCTACAGGTTCCTATTAACATCTAGTGCCATCCATTATCCCCTTTTTTAACCCTTGGTTCCTCACGCATCCCTCAAGATCGTTGGTTAGAGGAGATATAAAAAAATCTGATTGGGCTTCCATCCGAGTCGCTCTCAGTAACCCTTACCATTTTAACATTTTAGCGAATAGTATCATGGGTATTTAAATTTTACCAATTAAAAGCAACTGTAAAAGTCTGTTTTCGTGACCTTAGTCTCGTGTTCCGTTCTTCCCCAGCCGAGCGACACCTCCACCGACAGCCTCGAGTATAGGTCGACGGACCATGAGGAGAGCGAGGCGCCCTTCACCGAGGACGACTTCAAGAAGGAGCCCACGAAGGCCAGCGAAGGAGAACCTCGGTCCTCTGGGGCGGCGGCGCCCCCAGGAGGCGAAAGCAGCCAGGTGACGACTAAGGTCTCTCTGACGGTGGTCGCCCCGGAGGAAAAGCCTGCGGAAGGGGATGCGGCCGAGGTTGGGAAGCCGGCGACGGAGGTGGAGTAGGGATACGGATAGTATTATGACATTATATAAGGAGTTTTATTGTATTTTTAATAACTAGTTTACTTCTATTTAACAAGGTGGTTTTATTGATTATCCAAACAAATTTTAGGATGCCTTGCATGGAGAAGTTTCTGGAGCACTAGTATAAATGTGAAATAAATATATTAGTGAATAATACTAAAGGAATGAAAAGCCAACTTCGGCCAGAATAAGAATCGTATTTGCGAAGCTGAGCCTCGCCCAGGCTATGCCCCTGAGGCCAGAAAAGCCGCTTTGATCACCAGATCCTCTTGCTTTGCTATTTAGACCTTTTCCCCCAACACTTTGCTCGTTGCTGTGTTGAAGGGATGACGGGCTGCTTTGTTCTGACTAGCTTCCGGGAGCCATGGACACTGTATTCCCTTGGTTAATCAGCTAGCCCTTACCCCTTGTGGGGATCCTGAAGTGTACGGGGTTTCTCTCCACTTATTCCAGGCTCACCATGGCCAATAATTTTTAACCTTCAGGTGCATTAAGGGTTGCCCGTATTCAACAACTCCTTTGTCAATGTCCTCACAGATCTCTCCCCTCCTGATTCCTGATACTTCACCAGCTTCATCTGTTCCCTTGTCTCGTTCTTTTAATTTTCCAACTTAAAATTCTATTCGTTTACCTGTTAATTGTTTAATGGCTCTTTTGCAGCTTTCCTCGTGCAGTGTTACTCCCTTAGGCACCACCTCTCCATTTGATCTAATTGCTTAACCACTTCCCCTTTCACGAATCCCCTATATCAAATTTGCCCTCCCGTCTCTACTCTCTTCACTACCATACTATCTCCCCCCCCCCCCCCCCCAATCACTTGCTCCTCGTCATGGGGGGCCTTGGACTGAGGCCCAATGTAGGGGATCGCCTATCTTGGTCCTCAGCCCTCGGCAGCTTTGTTTCTCCTTTCCTCTTCCGTATTGGTTAACGATAACCGCGCGCACTCCAGATACGAAATCCCAAATCCAGGATAACATGCAAACCCAATATCCAAATAGAACCTTTCCTATCTTCTATTAATTTCCCAAACGGGGATGCAAGCCCCCAAAATAACCCTTTTTAACACTTCATGCCATATTACAAAAACCTAGTGTGTTGTGGACATACTCTATCTGCTGCATGCCACCATTTATTTTCATCCTTCCACGGTAAATGAGGTCACTGCAGCTGTACTGGTGTTTATTACTCTGCCATCTTATGCAAGATGGTGTCCATTTCACTGCGCAACTCTTGGTAACCCGCACCTTTTCATCCCCTCGTTCCACTTATCGTAATCAACTCATTTTTGCCGTTTTCTCCAATACTTTATCACAATGCTATGTAACCTTTGAAGTCTGGTACATTTGTTTTTGACCATTGACCATTCTGAAAATCCAAGTTGCATTACTGAACAAAACCTTACTTTGAGGCTTTGTCCCCAAGCCCCACCTTATCGCTATATTGCATATGCCGCTAATGACCTCGGATGTCGACACTTCAGAAAATGTTCAATGCATAATATACTTTCCACATCTTAAGGTGTTACAGCCATGTTGAAAGAATGAGGCATGAACAGCCTAGGGTAGCCGTGGGCATGTTATTTAGTTGTCTAGCCTTTACTCCTAAAAGGTGGACCATTTTTCTCCCTAACTTGCTCCAATAAAGGTTTACTCTACCTCAAGGAAACCTTCCTCTTCCAACATCCTATCTATACTATCCCCCTCCTCCCTTAATCTATTCTGTAGGCTAATTATATCTGTAGCACTACTCCCCCCATCCACAAGGCACTGTTCTTCTACTCCCACTTCTACAATTTTGTTTAGTATTGTTTACCCAGCCTAATGGGATAATTTATCCCTCTACAGCCTTTTACTCTACTCTTCCAACACTACCTCAAAAACAAGTAGGCAGATTTCCCTTTTGCAACTGTCCTGACCGTTTCTCCCTTGTCAGTTACACCCAAATCCCAAGCTAACGCAATATCAACCCCGACTTGACTGGCAAACCCATTCCTGCCCAACCACCTCCCTCCCTCAATACTCGTCTTCATCTTCCCAACAAACCTTCCTGTCTATGAAAAGGACTGGTCAGATTATAGAGAAGACTTGCCACTCTTGTAGACTAGGTTTCAATATCGGTACAATACTAAACTATTCCCCCTTGAATTCACAAAGTCCTCCATCAATAGACGACTTCCTGAAGACCTGACCTCCCCCTTCATGTTTATATTGGTGGAGAATCCCTCCATCTGACCATACAAGCCTTTTCCCAGTCAGTGTCAGCATTTTTTGTCTTGGCCACCCTATAAAATAGCCCAATTCCCTCTGTGCCCGACCTGGTCATGATCAAATTGCTCTGCACAGTGACACGTGTGCCCATTTGTGGTGGTTCCCATAATTCATAGGGGCTGCCCTACCTACATCGCCTGCCCTCTATTTATTTTTCCATATTTAAGTTTCCATTTCTACCCTTTTCCTCTCCCAATCATTCTTTTGCAATTCAAAATCCAGAATCTAATTTCTACCACTGCTGACACCTCTCTAGCTGTAGCAGACAAATTAAATGTTCCTCTCCTCCATCTACCTCTTGCTCTACCCCACAGATACCTATTTTTTCTCCCCCTCATAAGAAAATCTGTTTCTCGGACCTCCCCAATTTCAGAAACACTCATTCAAAACTAATCATGACAAAAGATAACATGACTAATTTCATCATACAATCTCTGCACCCATTCCCTCTAGACGCAAAGTAACTGCCGACATCCATCCATCCTCCTATTCGTGTTTCCTCACCCCTTCCTCCCACTCCGAGCACCTCCCGTTTCCCCCTGCACCACCTGCACCATCCCAGCTTCCTTCCTCATTATCTTTCCACTTCCTCCTGGAAACCCCCCCCAATCCCTTGCCCGTTGTTGTCGTGGGGGGGGGGGGGGCTTAGGAGGCGGAGACTGGGACCCAATGCTTGGGAACTCCCCAACCTTGGGACTCAGCCCTCGACTCAACAAATTTTGCATGGTCTTTTTTTTCCCCCTCCTACTTTTTCCTTTCTGTCCCTTCACCAACCCCTTCTACTATCCACTTCCTAAGGTGTGAGAGCCGTGTTGAAAGGATGAAAGTCTGACTTTGTGCCAGTCCTGAACGGCCTGAGGGAGCCATGGGCACGGTATTCCCCTGCTTTGTCTAGCCCTTACCCCTCAAGCGACCCTGAGGGGTGGACCGTTGCTCTCCCCAACATACTCCAGGCTTATCATGGCCAACAATGAATAACCATTAACCATATCATTATTAGAGGCAATTGCCTCTTCATCAAATAGCTCCACCAATTCAAACTCGCCCGATTCCCTGACCCCAGGCTTTCCTTTGACCACGGCTCTGAACACTACAACTAATACCCCCTCCTCAATGCCGACTAGTACAGTATCCACCCTAATCAACACCCCAGGAGACATTTCTACTCCCAACATGATCAACTTCAATATACCCCCACAACCTTCATCATCTACCCCATCCTCCCTTATAACTACCTTACAACCTTATTGTCCTCCTCCCCATAACACTACCTCCCTCAACACTCTCCCTCTTCCGCATGCCCCCGTCCTTCTACTACCCCCATCTCTACAAAATTCTTAAATCTATTTAGCCCAGCCAAATGGGACCAATTTTTCGTGATCCCTCCCACAGCTTCTCACACTTTCTGCTTTGACAACCTGTTTTCATTCCTCAAATGCATATACATCCTTCACTTGATCTAACCCCTATACATTACCTTACCCAACCTTAACCCATTTACTCGTCAATTCCTTTGCCCAGCTTTGACAACTAATCACTAACTCAACCACCCTTCACTACCATTTACTATAGTGCTACATGACCTTAGATGTCTAGCACATTTATGTTGCTTTTAACCATTAACCATTTTTTCCACTCCTACTTTTTCGTTTGTCCCTTCTCCAACCCCTTCTACTGTCCACTTCCTAAGGTGAGAGCCGTGCTGAAAGGATGAAAGGCTGACTTTGTGCCAGTCCTGAACGGCCTGAGGGAGCCATGGGCACGGTATTCCCCTGCTTTATACCTAACCCTTACCCTTCAAGGGTACCCTGAGGGGTGACCGTTTCTCCCATACATACTCCAGGCTTACCATGGCCAACAATGAAGATGTTATACCATTATTAGGAGCAATGAGGCTTGCCCCTTCATCAAATAGCCCCATCAATTCAAACCCTCACGATTCCCAGACCCCAGGCTCTCCTTTGACCACAGCTCCGAACACTAAAACTACTACCCCTTCTCTCAATGCCTACTAGTACAGTATCCACCCTAATCAACACTCAACCCCCAGGAGACATTTCTACTCTCCCAACATGCTCAACTTCAACACCTCTACCCCCACAACCTTCAACTACCCCATCCTCCCTTATTACTACCTTTCAGCCTTATTGTCCACCTCCCCATAACACTACTCCCTCCTCCACACGCCCCCGTCCTTCTACTACCCCCATCTCTACAAAAATCTTAAATATTCTCTTTCGCCCAGCCAAATGGGACTGATTTTTCGTGATCCCTCCCACAGCTCCCTACTCTCAAAACACCCTCCTCTTCCAACAATGCCTCCAAAAACAAGTAGGCAAAGTCTATTTCCGTAGCCGTCGCGACCACTCCCGTCTCGTCACAGTAACAACTGAAAACCAAGCTATAGCATTAACAAAACTAACTGATCTATGTGGTAATCCCATCCCTACAGAACCTCATCCAACCCTCAATACCTGCATTGGAACCGTCTCAATCTCCCCAACAGATTGCCCAATCCATGACAAAGAATGGTCAGATTGTGGAGAAGACTTACTCGCTTGTCTCACAGACTATGATGCAACATATGTACAATGCTACTCCATTCCTCCCAGAGGAAACAGTAAGAAATTCATCAACATTGCCAAAATTACTTTCCGTAGACATGACCTTCCCTTAAATCCCTACCTGTCCGACCATACCAACCTCCTCCTCGTCAGTGCCAAAATTGTTGGCGTTTAGGACATCCTGCCAAACATTGCCGTTCCACAGCCAGATGCCCGCTATGTGCCCAACCTGGCCATACCCGATCAAACTGCTCTGCACAATCACGCACATGTACCAACTGTGGCGGCCCCCATAATGTATTTTATAGAGGCTGTCCCACCTACAAATTTGAGTCTGAGGTAGCAACTCTCAGATTCAGACTTGGACTCGCTCTATGTGAAGCCAGACAGGAAGCACGTCGACAAGGCTTTTCTCTTACCCCCTACTCCAGTAACCCTCCCCTAAACCTATCCCTCCTCCATCTAACTTCCCCTCTTCTACCTCCTACCTTACCCAGTCAAATTCTTTTGCCATCCTAAATCCAGACACTACAATCTCTACTACAGCCCAAGCACCTTCCCCTCTCCTCCCAGCACTACCCGCAACAGATGGACTAAACGTTCCACCCCCTCTTCCCCTACCACACAATCACTTCCACCTTCCTTTGCCCCTACTCTTCAGACACCAGTCTTCTCTTCCCTCCCCTCACAAGAAAACCTTTGTCTCACAAAACTCTGTCTCACAAAACCCTCCTGTCATCCCCTCTATCCCTTCCACTCCCTCCTGGGTACACACGTGAATCCCTTATATCACAACTATCCCCTTCCCCAGACCCACCACTACCTAATACCCCTCCTGATACAAACACCACCTCCCCCCTCTCATTCCTTATCCCACCCTCGAGCTCCTTCCCCTTCAAATTCTCCAACACATACTGCAACCGTTATCACTCGTAAATCAACGAAAGTATAACTATCCTTCATTGGAATATTCGCAGTTTCCGTTCTCACAGACCCGAGCTTCGTCATATCCTTTCCTCTTGTAACCCATCAATCAATCAGAAAACACCTTATGTCATACCTCCCTTTCAAGCCACTGTCCCTTGCACAGTTATTCGCATCTTTCTTCGCCGCTGGATCACCATTGCTTCGGACGCCCTCTTCCCGGTAATATCATGCTCAGCATTCTCTTTCCGATGTAGTTCTCCTCTCTTCGCATTACATGACCAAACCATCTCAGTCTCATACTTCTGCACCTCAGTCTGATTTTCATCACTCCCATTCTCTCTCGGATCTCATCATTTCTCATCCTGTCTCTCCCCCCCCCCCCCCCCAATCCTTTGCCCGTTGTTGTCGTGGGGGGACTTAGGAGATGGAGACTGAGACCCAATGATGGGGAACTCCTCAACCTTGCATGGTCTTTTTTCCCACCCTTTTTTTCGTTTCAGTTTCTTCACCAATCCCTTCTACTATCCACCTCCTAAGGTGTGGGAGCCGTGCTGAAAGGATGAAAGGCTGACTTTGTGTCAGTCCTGAATGGCCTGAGGGAACCATGGGCACGGTATTCCCCTGCCATACCTGGCCCTTACCTCTCAAGGGGACCCTGAGGGGTGGACTGTTTTTTTTCCCAACATACTCCAGGCTTATCATCGCCAATAATGAAGACGTAACCCCACTTTTAGGGGCAATGAGGCTTGCCCCTTTATCAAATAGCCCCAATATCTTGATTCAATCCATCACTGGGGTCTTCACTTAGCCCTAGGTGCCTTCCGCTCCTCTCCAGTTGAGAGCCTGTACACTGAATCAGGCATACCATCTCTCTCTCGACGCCGTGCCCTTCTCTCTATCCGATGTTATGCTCGATTCCAGCAACTTCCCCTCACTAAACTAACTATCCCACGATCCCTACTTCCTACCTTTGCTTCTTCTCCACGTTTA
>NC_061844.1:5368782-5376282 GCF_019202785.1 Penaeus chinensis | reverse complement strand
AGAGAGAGAGAGAGAGAGAGACCGACAGACACACACACAGAGAGAGAGAGAACGACATACACAGAGAGAGAGAAAGAGAGAGAGACCGACAGACACAGAGAGAGAGAGAGAGACCGACAGACCCAGAGAGAGAGAGAACCAGAGAGAATTAATAAAGTGAAAAGAAAAAAAAAAAAAAAAAAAAAAAAAACACGGGAAGAGAAAGAGAAACCAGAAACAAGAAAAAAAAAAGAAAAAAAAAGAATGTCTCACGAATTCACATGCCTTTGACACTTAACCTCGAATTGTCGTTCTCGCAATCAAAGTTTCGAAGATAAAAGAGAGAAAAAAGAGACCGGAGCTAAGCTTGGTTCTTATTCCGCGTAAGAAAGAATTTGCACGCGAGTAAAAAATATGCAAGATAAAAGTAGATAAGATTGAATGAGAATTTAATGTTCCTTTTAAGAGAGGGGAAAGAATAGAGAGTGGGGAGAGGAGAGGAGAGGGGAGTACTCCCCTCTCCTCTCCTCTCCCCAGGAGAGAATCAGGGGAGGAAGGTGGAGGAGGAGAGAGAGAGAGAGAAAAAAAAGAGAGGAAGGTAGATAAAGTGAAAAAAAAGAATGGAACGGAGAGAGCGAGAGATTAAAGAGAGTAAGTGTAGATAAAATTTAAAAAAAATAAATAAATAAACGAAAAGAGAGAGTAATGTAGATAAAGTGAAAAAGAGAAAGAGATAGAGAGAGGCCTCCTTGACACTTAACCCTCAAAGCACTTTCTCACAAGCATTTAAAAACCCGATTTCAGACAAGATTATGAGATTATCATTTGTCAGATTAGCTAATCGTTTTTTAACAAGATTAGAGAGAGCAAAATAGGAAAGTGAGCTCGGGAATTGCTGTGCGAAAGAGATTTTGTAGATTAACAAAAATATGCAAGAAAAAAGGAGACAAGATGGAGATTAAGATAAGTGAGGGTTAAGATATACGAGAGAGTGAATGACAAGGCGTTTAAAATGAGACGAGAATTTCACTTACTTTCCGAGCAAGAAAGAGGGAGAGGGTGTAAGAGTTACTAGAGGCCTCAATACAATGACGTACTGGTTGGGCAGTGATAGTGGTTTAGCAGCTTGACTTTTATTTAGGAAGAGTGCGACACAGTGAATGTAGATGCGGTTCCTTGGAAGCAGCTGGGGCTGATGGGATGGTCCCCGTTGAGAGGATGGTTCCAAATTGACATGGAGCCTCGTGTTAAACTCTTGGAGCCCGAGCGGTCTTCTGGTCTAATGGCTTACATAAATCGTACCCCCCCAATCCCTTGCCCGTTGTTGTCGTGGGGGGGGGGGGGGGGGCTTAGGAGGCGGAGACTGGGACCCAATGACGGGGAACTCCCCAACCTTGAGACTCAGCCCCCGACTCAACTAATTTTGCATGGTCTTTTTTTCCCCTCCTACTTTTTCGTCTCTGTCCCTTCTACTATTCACTTCCTAAGGTGTGAGAGCCGTGCTGAAAGGATGAAAGGCTGACTTTGTGCCAGTCCTGAACGGCCTGAGGGAGCCATGGGCACGGTATTCCCCTGCTTTTACCTAGCCCTTACCCCGTAAGGGGACCCTGGGGGTTGGACAGTCATACCATGGCCAATAATGAAGATGTAATCCCACTATTAGGGGCAATGAGGCTTGCCCCTTCATCAAATAGCCCCACCAATTCGAACTCTCCCGATTCCCTGACCCCTGGCTCTCCTTTGACCACGGCTTCGAACACTGCAACAACTACCCCCTCATCAATGCATACTAGTACAGTATGAACCCTAATAAACAACCAACTCCCAGGAGACATTTCTACTCTCCCAACATGCTCAACTTCAACACCTTTACTCCCACAACCTTCTTCATCAACCACCCCATCTCCCCTTATTACCTTACAACCTTATTGCCCACCTCCCCATAACACTACCCCCTCAACACTACTCCCTCCTCCACACGCCCCTGCCCTTCTACTACCCCCACCTCTACAAGAATCCTAAATACTCTATTTACCCCAGCCAAATGGGACCGATTTTTCGTGATCCCTCCCACAGCTCCCTACTCTCAAAACACCCTCCTCTTCCAGCAATGCCTCCAAAAACAAGTAGGCAAAGTCTCTTTCCGTAGCCGACCCGACTACTCCCGTCTCGTCACAGTAACATCTGAAAACCAAGCCATAGCATTAGCAAATCTAACTGATCTATATGGCAATCCCATCCCTACAGAACCTCATCCAACCCTCAATATTTGCACCGGAACTGTTTCTATCTCCCCAGCAAATTGCCCAATCTATGTAAAAAATTGGTCAGATTGTGGAGAAGACTTACTCGCCTGTCCCACATTCCTCCCACAGGTCATCGTAAGAAACCCACTATCATTGCCAAAATTACTTTCCGTAGACATGACCTTCCCTTTAATGTTTACATAGGTGGGGAATCCCTACCTGTCCGACCATACCAACCTCCTCCTCGTCAGTGCCAAAATTGTTGGCGTTTGGGACACCCAGCCAAACACTGTCATTCCACAGCCAGATGCCTGCTATGTGCCCAACCTGGCCATACTCGATCAAACTGCTCTGCACAATCACGCACATGTACCAACTGTGGCGGCCCCTATGTGAAGCCAGACAGGAGGCACGTCGACGAGGTTTTTATCTTACCCCCTACTCCAGTAATGTCGCTCACTCTGCCACTCCCCCTACCTCCCAAGCTCCTACACCCTCCCCTAAACCTACCCCCCCCCCCTCCATCTAACTTCCCCCCTTCTACCTCCTACCTTCCCCAGTCAAATTCTTTTGCCTTCCTAAATCCAGACACTCCAATCTCTACCTCAGCCCCAACACCTTCCCCTCTCCCTCCCCGCACTACCCGCAGCAGACAGAATAAACGTTCCACCCTCTCTTCCCCTACCACACAATCACTTCCTTCCTTTGCCCCTACTCTTCAGACACCAGTCTTCTCTTCCCCCCCCCCCCCCCTCACAAGAAAATATTTGTCTCACAAAACTCCTCAACCAACTCCATTACAGAAACTCTTCAAGATATTTAAAACTACATAATCGAGTCCCAAACTGACACTCATCCACCTTCAAATTCTACAACTCCCGCTCCCTCCACACTCAGAGTGACTGCCGATATCCATCCTCCTCCTACTCATATTCCCCCTACACCCTATCTTCCTATCCCCTTCCAACACAACCCATCTGTCAACAACACGTAGCAAGACCGGATTGTACACTTCACACCTCCGTCCAAGCAGCTGCCCTTCTCCTTGGGCAGGACGCAGATGTCGCCCGGCTTTCTCTTTTCGCACAGGAATAAACATCCGCCCTCGAAGGGAACCGCCGCATAAAAGGGCACGAGCGCAAGACGAAGGGAGAGACACGGCAGACAGGCCAAGCCACACAGGGTCCAGCAAGTAAGTGTACCTATTAGTGCCAGATTAACAACTGCCCTCCCTATACCCACCCACACCTTACATACGAGTTACCTTCTTTCAAATTCAAGTACACGCCACTCAACGAACACAAACTACTAACTATATACTACTTCTTGCTGTCAACCATTGTTTTTTATTCAGCACAGCACACAGATCAAACCTGTGACACTGACCACACCTCATTCCCCTTCCCTAACCGTATTTTAATTGCTATATTTTTCTGCTATTGGTGTTTTATCTAATGTTTATTATTGTGGCCTTACATTGCAGTTCATTATATTTCATTTTCTCCTAGAACAAATAACTATGTATTGATATGTTCGGTGTTTCCCCGTCATGTTATTCATATTTACCGCTACGATTTTCGTTGCAATATTATTGTTTTCACCTGCATACTGTACCCTACTAGTTAGTGCTTGGTTACTACCTCCTCTATGAATGTATGTATATCGTTGTCTTTCACAACACCTGTATTTTCTTATACTTCCAACGCTAATCGTTCGCTTTTTCACACATAGCTTTAAGATACATGTCGATTACCTGCCTTAGATCCAAACCCACCTACCTGCCTTTACACGGAATTCACTCTAGGATTATGAATTTTACTAAGCGCCATCCCTAGAACTTATAACTGAACCCAGATCGCTTTCATGACGTCCTCTCGAAGTTCGATATCTTATCCTCATCTAAGCTAGAATTTATGCTTCTTTAGTTTAAGGAATTGGTGAATATGTAACCTGTATCTGAGTGATGGTAGTCTCTTCTGTTGCAAATGACCATAACGCTGGTAATGCACTACAGACACTGTACTTCATATAGGCTTACATAGTTATCACCGTAAGTTAATTTGAAGCCCAACCCATGGCCGTAAACGAATGAATCCTGCGCCCGCCGCACCGAGAAATTACTTACGCTCATACGACTGAAGCGCCCGAGACGCGCACTGTTGAATTATCACCACAAATTATTTTAAGCCCGGCTCATGGCCGTAAACGAAGGAATTCTGCGCCCGCCGCACCGAGATGTTACTTACGCTCATACAACTGAAGCGCCCGAGACGTGCACTGTTAGATTATCACCGCAAGTTGATTTTATTCCCGGCTCATGGCCGTAAACGAAGGAATCCTGCGCCCACCACACACTTACGCTCATACGAATGAAGCGCTGAGACGCACACTGCTAGAATTAAGTTCAGGCTCAGCTGCCTATGTATTCGAACCATATTTACTTGCCCTTCTAGCCCAAAGATATGGAATTCTTGTCCAATTAATTTTTCTCTTTTCAGTTTGATGGTACTCTACTGAACTCGCTAATCTTAACAAATCCAAGTCATTAACACCACTTACTTGACACGTTACCCTTCTTGTGACAAATTGTTCTTATTATACACTCAATTTTTTTGCAACTTAGTAAGGTGATTGACAAACCCTCCTCCTTAGCCCTTTTACTGGCCTGGTACACTTATATTTCAGCCTCTGAAGACGATTGACCCTCTTCACTACTGAATGTTGCACCTCAGTGCGAAACCTCCGCCACGCCCGCTACCCTGGCACGCGACGACCCTAGCGACCATCGGATCATCAGGAACCATCTGTAGATACCGAACAGAAGCTATATCCCTATGTGCTACTGCAGTATTTCAAGCGTTGCAGACGGCTCGAGGACGAGCCTTGCGCGTGGCCGAGCGATGTCAACAACACGTAGCAAGACCGGATTGTACACTTCACACCTCCGTCCAAGCAGCTGCCCTTCTCCTTGGGCAGGACGCAGATGTCGCCCGGCTTTCTCTTTTCGCACAGGAATAAACATCTGCCCTCGAAGGGAACCGCCGCATAAAAGGGCACGTGCATAAGACGAAGGGAGAGACACGGCAGACAGACCAGGCCACACAGGGTCCAGCTCCACCACCTCGTCCTCCACCCGGGGACACGGGGGTCTCTTGGGAGTCTCATATCTATCTTCAGAAATAAACCAGCAAGCTAAGACCCTTTTCATTGACCGCCCAAGACCATCTCTATTACGCTTACATCTAGTGGCTTGCGGTGGTCTCTTACGCTTACATCTAAGGTCTAAGGAGTGACCACGCAAGCCACCAGATTTATTGGGTTTCAGGAAGGAGAGGATGAGAGCTTCTCGCCAATGAGAAGGAAAATTTCCTGATGTCCATATGTGGTTGTAAGTTGTTAACAGGAAGGATAAGGAGGAAGATGAGAGTTGTCGGAGCATACGGTAGTGAATACCGTCAGGGCCTTCATAAGTGTTGCGGCACGATTTTAGGGCAGCACTGAGTTCAGAGGAAGAAAAGGGAGCATTATAGGACTCAGCAGAGGATAGGGTGAAGATAATGGGGGTACGTTCCCTGATGGTTTTAATAGAAGAGAAGTGTGGAGAAAGGTGAGAGCCACTACTGACCTGGCCGAAATAGTCACCCAGTTCATTAGCGACTTCGGGAGGATCAGAGATGAGGGTATCTCGAATATGGAGGACGGGGGCTGGATGGGGGGGATGTTTGCCTGGAAGTTTATGGATCCGACGCCAAACATTTGAGATAGATGTAGAGGATGTAATTGAGGAAACATAATTTTGCCAGCTATTTGTTTTACTATTCCGGATTGTACGACGAAGACAGGCAGATGCTCTTTTAAAGGAGATAAGGGCTGATAGTTGATTAGTTGATGTTTGACTCCAAACTATCCTGGCGAGACCATATTCTTTACATCAAAGAAAGAGTTCGCCGCCGTCTCCGAATCTTACAAACTCTATCCCATTTATCTTGGGGCTCAGATCGCAAAACTCTCCTTCATCTTCATGTCACCTTGATCCTCTCCACTCTCGATTATGGATGCCATATCTACTCCTCTGCCTCAACTTCTCTCCTTGCTCATCTTGATGCAATCCATCACTGTGGTCTTCGCTTAGCCCTAGGTGCCCTCCGCTCCTCTCCAGTTGAGAGCCTGTACACTGAATCAGGCATACCATCTCTCTCTCGACGCCGTGCCCTTCTCTCTCTCCGATGTTATGCTCGATTCCACCAACTTCCCCTCACTAAACTAAATATCCCACGATCCCTACTTCCTACCTTTGCTTCTTCTCCACGTTTACCTACTCCTTTCTCCACTCGCATGGATACCCTCCTCTCCTATTCCCCTTTTCCCCATCTCCGACCTCTCCCGTTCTCTGTCCATTCAGTCCCTCCATGGCTTATACCTTACCCCCATAGTTGCTCCTTTGTCTTCCCTGACCCACCAAAATCAAATATTCCTCCTGCTGTCCTTCTCGCCCATTTCCTTGACCATGTCTTCACTCATTCCTCCAGTATTCACGTTTACACTGACGGCTCCAAATCCACCTGAATCCAGTGTCCTTACTACAGAACTGTATGCACTCCTTTTTGCCTTAAAACACATACTCACTCTCCTCTTCCTCTTTTACAATTTTTCTGACTCCTGTAACTCATTAACTCTCATAAAGTCAATACACACGACCAACCTCCTTGTTTGTAAGATCCAGAACTGGTTGTTCTACCTGTCCACACGTCATAAAACAATCAAATTTTGCTGGGTACCCAGCCATGTTGGAATCCCCGGCAATGAAGAGGCAGATACTCTAGCACGCTACCCTGCTATGTCCACATCAAACCAACCACGTTTCTCACGTATCTCAGCCACGGATTATTACCCACACTTTAAGACCTTCTTGTATAATCGATGGTAATCTTTTTGGTCAAGTCTCCACACTAACAAATTACATACTGTAAAACTGTCAATCTCCTCCTGGTCAGCTCCATTCCATCGGAACAGACGTTGGGAGACGGCTCTCGCCCGCTTACGCATTGGCCACACCCGTCTAACACACTCCTATCTGATGTCACAATCCGATCCACCCCGATGTCCTTTATGTAATGTTCCTCTTTCAGTCCCACATATTCTATTGTCATGCCCACGTTTTGAAGCAGCCCGTACCTCTACTTTCCCCCACCTATCCTCCCTACATAGACATCCCAACTTATCAGACTTCCTTACAGAATTTCACACTTTCTGCTTTGACAACTTGTTTTCCTTC
>NC_061844.1:5356282-5361282 GCF_019202785.1 Penaeus chinensis | reverse complement strand
TTGCTATGACAACAGATATGTCATAATCCTTAGGAAGTGGACAGAATGTTGCAGTTCTTGTTGCACCAAGACACGTGTGGTTCTCCCTGCTCATAGATTGGTGGAAATCAAAAGTGTTCCTTAAGCTTCCAAGAGCAAATAGTACTGGTTGATCTGATCCAGAATTCTGATGGTCGACAATCTCTATTTTTCAAAAGAGAGAGAGAGAGAGACCAACGAAGGGAAGAACAAGAAAATAGATATGCTGAAGGCCTTTTCACTATATTTCTTCTAGAGGGCATATGAAGAATCAATATAATGGAAAGGCCTTTGGCATATTTGTGGTTTTCATGTTCTTCCTTTAGTTGTTCTATTTGCAATTTGTTCAACAAGAGCAATCTATATGTAAATACAATTAATAAACTAAACTCACTGTGGGCATGGCATGTACCCACATATCCTCCCCAGTGCCATCGGGTTAAGTGACAATGAGGTTAGTGGCTGATGTACATAAAGGCATTGAAATCTTAATATCAGCACCTCAGGCAGATGGAATTTGTCACTAAGCCCCTACAAAGGAGATGGAGAATGCTACATATTGAAAATAGGGGAATATAAGAGGGCGTCAGTATGCTAATTTAACGGTACTGTAACTCACTTTGGATGAAAAATATACAGTTTTGATGTGTTGTTTCAATGCTTGTAATTAACTCTAGAATGAACTATTCGGTTATATGGATTATCGCCATGCAATTCTTTGTCTATTTAGAAAGACTATTAGATAAAAACAACTTTATTAGGGTGAAGTGCTATAAGTGTGTGTGTGTGTGTGTGTGTGTGTGTGTGTGTGTGTGTGTGTGTATGTGTGTTAATCTGTTCTTCCTGTACTCATTTTCTCTCTTTCTCTCTTTCTTTCTTGCTCTTTCTCTCTTTCTTTCTTTCTCTCTTTCTTTCTTTTTTTTAGGCATAGACTACCTATATCTTGAAATTCCAGGTACATCTACAGTGATGAGATAAACCTCCAGTCCTTCGATCAAGTCTGCGAAATTTGTTATGCTGCCAAAAAATACATGATTCCGGCCCTTGTGGAACAGTGTACAAAATTCATATGGAGCGACCTCCACCCAGGGAACATGTGTCGAGCATATGAGTTTGCCAGGCTCTTCGAAGAACCGAGTCTGATGGACAAATGTTTACAGGTAAGGTGATTAGGTGCGTGTGTGTGCATTTGCTTGTGTGCGTGTGCGTATGCGTGCGTTTGTGCATTTGTGCATTTGTGTGTGTGTGTGTGTGTGTGTGTGTGTGTGTGTGTGTGTGTGTGTGTGTGTGTGTGTGTGTGTGTGTGTGTGTGTGTGTGTGTGTGTGTGTGTGTGTTATTTTCATTCCTGTATTTTTTTTATTCTTCCTGTTCTTAAGATTATTAAGTTTTTATCACAACTGTTTTTCACTAAATATTTTGGAGGCTGAATGAAAATGATAAATAAAAGAATTATAACAAATGATGTATCTAAATGAAATTATTATAATTATTTTTTACACTTTTTCTCCACCCAGATCCTTCACTCCAAGACAGAATTAGTCATTAAAGATGCATCTTTTGAGGATATCGAAGCAACAACCCTACGAACCATCTTGCAACAGGAGAATCTTGCAGGTTGGTAGGAGGTTGCAGGCAGCATGATGTCGTTTGCAATAAACGATAGTTATCTGCTGACTTCAGATGTGGTTGCCGTTGATGGAGTCTGTGGAAACGAGATTCAGTAAAAATTCAATAGAGATTGCAATTATCGATGTCTAATTCAGTTGAAATTCATTGAGAATTTATAGGTGTCAGCTTTATTTAGAATTCAATAAGATCATAGGTGTCTTAATTGATAAAAGTTAGGTTTTAAAAAATGCTGTTTTATTTGATGTAAATGTTAGGCACAGTGGGAAGCCCGTTTTGTGATTCAGTTACTTTGTTACTTGGTGTAAGGTTAAGCAAGGTTATGAGTGGCTCCTGGAGGACGGCCCCTCGTCTTTCAGCTTCTAAGAATTGAACTTGACGAGAGGTAGAATTGGCCTCGGCCTTCATTCTTTCACTACCACTAGTTGGCGGTTCGTTAGATTGCTTTTCTCTAAACCTCAGACTTTGATTATAGTTTTACTTTCTTGATTCATGAGAATTAAACTCTATTAAAAAAGAAATCAAATAGGTTAGAGTCTTGGGTGTATTATTTAACAAATATATTTATGAGAAGATTATTCGTGTTTCTAGTCAGTGTTACTCAAGTAACTTAAAAATTAAATTTGTGAAAAACTAGTCTTTTATTTGTGGATTATATATGATTCAATCACATAGATTTGATAAAAGAAAATTAGGTTTGTCTTTGGTGTCTCATGATCTCCAAATGCAGTGAAAATAGGTGTTGGAAAAAAACAGGCAATGGAAACTGTGATGGAATGTGTGTTATTAGAATAGATCTCTTATTTAGTCCCAGTTTACCATGAGAAAAGTTATAAAGAATAATTGTTCTTTGTTGTAGACTGAAATGTAAAGTCATCAGAGCATGGATTATGGCATTTAATGAAGTAGTAGTGTTTTGTGTATCATGGCAATGTATAGATTTTTTTCTTTACTTTTTCTTTGGGGTTGTAGTTCAACTTTAGGGGAAGAATTCAGTAAAGATCTAAGATTGTTCTTGGGAATTTTATCCGTGATTTGGGCTGTTGCCACATCTCAAAGTTAATGCTGGTAATAGAATAAATATTAACATCAATGTAGACTGTATGAAGATTATTGATTGCAGTAATAAGTTAGAACCACATACTTCAGTAAATCTTCTGTAAGGACAATAGTATTACACATGTTATATATTCAACTAAAATTTGGGCAACCATAGGTTTGTTGTCATGGCCTTATCAGTGAAGCTGTGTGCTGCCATTTGTATTTTTAAACAGAAAATTGCAGTAATTATGTAGAAGATGGATCAATTAATGGTTAACAATAAATCAGAATGTGCCTCCAAAGTCATTACTGATTTGTAATTATCTTCAGCTGTCTTTGACCAGCAAATTTGTCTAATATTTCCACAAAAAATGTCTGTGACAGGCAGTTTTTGTCTAAGACTCAGCCAAAGTTTAAGCACAGGCATGGAAGTGTCCCACTTTAAAACTACAGGGCAAATTTACAAAAAATTGAAGATAATTCTACTTCAAATATGATAGAAAAATCATAGAGGACCCTTTTGGTTTATTGCCTAATGTTAATTTAGTCATATCTTATATTTTACCAATATATTCCAATTATGTCTGCAAATTTTGCTCAGTTGAAGATTATTCCACTTTGGTAATATGAAAAGCTTTGAGGTCTCTTTTAATTAATTAAACGTTAATTGAGGAATCTCCTACACTTTTATTGCTGAATTTTCTTTAAAGGATACAAATGGCATGCCCATCTTTGCAACTGATCCAATTACACTAAACTTTGGGATGCCACATCACATTTAGATATGCTTCATTTGTAGTATTACTGTTATAATATAATCAAGATTTATTGCCATACTTACCTTATCGTGTTATTAGAATAGATTATCAAAACAGGGCTTAACACAATAAAAATGTGTGTTCTATTTCCAGCATTAAGTTTGAGATATGGCAAAGGGGCAAATCATAGATCGAATCGCAAAAATCAGTCATAGAGCTTTCGTGAATACTGCCTCAGGACTTCACTGATGCAATGTAGTTTCTTCTCCTTTTTAAAGAGTTTGAATTATTTATACCACTGTTTTGTTAGAAACCAAATATGTAAGCCCCTCAGCTTTACATATATCAGTTTTCAGGGTACTGTAAATACTTTTGCACCTATGGTCATTACTTATGAATTACACACTATATGTTGTCCTTTTTTCTTTCTTTTTCCCTACCAGTATCAGAGGCCATGCTGTGGGATGCGTCCGTCCGGTGGGCAAAGCAAGAGTGTGGGAGGCAGTCGTTAGAAGCCACACCCCTCAACCAACGAAAGGTCTTGGGTGAGAATCTGGGTCTCATAAGGTGCGGCTATGTTCCAGTTGACTTTTGATTTCATTGTGTTTGTCCACGTCCTTTGTTTTGAGAGGAAATACTTTTCTGTTTGATATGTCAGATGATTGTGTGGATTGAGTTTATATTGTAGGAAGGAGCATTTCTGCGAACGAGGACAGAGGAGAAGATAGTGTAGATAGTGAAGTATAAAGAAATTACACGATAATAATGAGAAATATTATGGATTTCTGAGAATAGAAAAAAATACTAGAAACCATTAGAACATTAGGGGGAGGGGCAAAAGGACTAGAATAAGAATAATTCATCTGTTGCTCTTATGTCCACCAGATTCCTGACCTTTAGCCCAACAGAGTTTGCGAACGGACCAGCCATGTCGGAAATCCTAACCAAGGAGGAGAGCTTCACACTCCTAATGAACATCTCTTCCCCGGGCGTGACTCCCCTCCCCAAGCCCTTCTGTCCGAGCCTCAAGAGGAGACAGAAAGAGCCGTCACCTCCCCCGCCAACGCCGCCAGACCCGAGGAACATAGGAAATCTAAGGGACGAGGTGCAGTTGAGGTGTACCTGTGCTGGAGATATCACCACCATCCTGATCAACGACCAGCTGGTGGACTTCTCACTGTCCTTCTCCGTAGACAGCAGCATCTGTATCTATGGCGTGGAGATGCCAACACAGATGGTCCCACAGACTCTGGAGCAGCAGCCAAATGGGCAGCCAGTTCCCCAGAGCTACTCTGAGCTCATCTATGCCTTTCTGCAGGACTCAGATGGCTGCCGGCTCACTTACACCCACTTCACAGCTCGCGTGCCGTGGAATAGCACCATGGAAGTGATGTTCAACCGGCCTGTGTACATCACTCCCAACAGGACCTACAAAATTGGTGTTGTCATGAACAAAGTGGGTCGGTATCCACTGTACGTGACCAACCACTTTGTGTCTGTTGAGTACGTGACATTCACCTTTGGGCAGGACAGGTCACGGGACGGACTCATCAAGG